>NC_091219.1:17727413-18019913 GCF_040958095.1 Procambarus clarkii
GTAATGCGTCCTAACCCTCCTCCACCCCGGTAAGCGTAATGCGTCCTAACCCTCCTCCACCCCGGTAGCGTAATTCGTCCTAACCCTCCTCCACCCCGGTAAGTGTAATGCGTCCTAACCCTCCTCCACCCCGGTAAGCGTAATGCGTCCTAACCCTCCTCCACCCCGGTAAGGGTAATGCGTCCTAACCCTCCTCCACCCCGGTAACATTCACGCTGCTAGTAGATGTCTCGCTGGCCTGAATATTCACCTCTTCAATGTCAAGTTCTCAGCCCCGATAATGCGAACTCTACACCCCCACCCCACTCCGATGATATACTGACCTGTTATGATAAGTTGGCAATAGTGAGGCTAGATGATTTCCACCAGCTGATGGCGGCGGATCAGGGAGGGAGGTGAGGGGGGGAGGAGAGTACTGGGGTAGACACAAGGGGGGTGATGGGATGTGGGGGGAACAGAGGGCGAGATTGGAGAGAGAAATTTTTATTTAGTTTAGTTCAATCGCTATATAGCCCGTAACCGTCCTGTGAGCGGTAGTGGAAAAGGTTAAGGAGGCACGTGATAGGCTCGGGAACCGAACCTTATTGTTCGCTTAAGCAGGCAAATTACAAAGATGGTTATCCATCAGTAGTCCATACACAGGTGGGGATACAAGTGGAAACTTAGTACCCAGATGAGCCACAGAGACGTTAGAAAGAATTTTTTCAGTGTCAGAGTAGTTAATAAATGGAATGCACTAGGAAGTGATGTGGTGGAGGGTGACTCCATACACAGTTTCAAATGTAGATATGATAGAGCCCAGTAGGCTCAGGAATCTGTACACCAGTTGATTGACAGTTGAGAGGCGGGACCAAAGAGCCAAAGCTCAACCCCCGCAAGCACAATTAGGTGAGTACAATTTTTGGTTACAGTCACAATGAACTACCCTCTAGAACATTGCGACTTCAGACTAACATTTACAGGGCAATACTTAATATTTGTGATGAGCTAAGTTACAGTTACTTAGTTTGGTTCGGATTTGTTATCAAGTTACACGGGTACGAGGGTCTAATTATATTATTGTAGCTAACGTTACGCAGCATGCTCATGAGATAAGTAAGAGGCTCGCTGGCAGTGAAAGCTTACAGTGTGTGCATGGTGGAGAGAGAGAGGGGGATGGGGGTGAGGGGGGAGGGAAGAGTGGGGGTGCGGGGGGGAGGGAGGACAGAGGGAAGAGAAGAGGGAGAACAGAGGGAAGAGGGGGGTGAGGAGGGAGGGAAGAGGGGGGTGAGGAGGGAGGGAAGAGGGGGGTTAAAGACGGAGGGAAGAGGGGGGTTGAGGACGGAGGGAAGAGGGGGGTTAAGGACAGAGGGAAGAGGGGGGTTAAGGACAGAGGGAAGAGGGGGGTGAGGACAGAGGAAAGAGGGGATGATAGGATAGTATTAGGCAAGGGACGGAGATGAAAGACCCACCATGAAGGTCTCCGCGCATGTTAAACACATACTGTGTTATTACTGTGTTAATTCTGGCCTTTTAAGACACGCCATGTGCAGTGTGTACTAACCAAGCTTTTGTCACGGGCTTAAGTTGTCCATCAAGTTGTACATAACGCCATCATTAAGTCTCCGAGACAAACCATGTCGACAAAACAGCACTGATCTACAATATGGTGCTTCACATGCCGCCTGAATAACAATATTCAGCCCAGCCTCCTGTTTTGGTAGAACTTATATCACGATGAGGACCATAGTGTATATATATACATACCGACGTATAACGAAATTACAAAGTGGAAATCGGCACAGAGTTGGACAAACCGGGAAAACTATTTTGTACTTGTGTTACAAAAACATACTAAACTAACCCTAACCTTACCTTACCTTCCTAGGCCTAATACACTATATCTGAGGCCTAATATAGTACATGTGTGCGCTATACTAGGTCTAGGAATATTTAAGTTTTTTTTTTAGCTTCATTTTGTATAAAATAATTCATTACGAGTCAGTATACTACCAACTAAAAGCTAATTACGTAAGAATTCGTGACTACTGACGATCGTCACAATAGGGACTATCTAAACAAGAGGATAGGTTGCAGTATTATATACCCTTATAAAGCTATCAACATATTTTCTTTGTGGATCACAAATTTGTTATGTGCAACAAATCCATAAGATAATTTGATGTTAAAATTTAAAATTCATGTTAAGGAAATGTTGCCGTTACCTTAGTTTAATCTCTATGTAATCACATATACTATGGACATTTCGCAGCTAAATGAAAAACAACAACAATCAATCGACTTGAGAATGGTCCAGGACGGACCGAAACGTCGTCGTCCCTGCACCTTCTAGTGCGTGGTCTGGTCAACAACAACAAAACTCACACGATGAATATATATATGAGTGGTAATGCACTCAGTTCATAATATATGAACTAAGCTAAGTAAGGTGGTGATGGGTGTGAGGCTCCGTCAAAAACACACACACACCCTTCCTCCAGGAACTTTCCCCCTTTCCTAGCGGTAAACAATCCCGGGTGTTTGACTACTGTAAACTGGCATCTCCACCCCCTCCCCCACACCCCCTCATATTCCCTGCTGCTAGTGGATTTCCTGAGGGGGACACAGCTACATCAAACTTTCACTGAATTATTACGAACATTGGTGGTACGCCACAAACCTTCACCTGAAGGTTTCAAATGCGGACGATGAGTCACAATAATGTGACTGAAAATATGAAGATTAAACGACACACAAGATGATGATGAGACGACGACGTTTCGGTCCGTCCTGGACCATTGTCAAGTCGATTGCCTTGACTTGATATCAAGATAATCGACTTGATAATGGTCAATAACTGACCGAAACGCTGTCGTCTCATCTTCTGGTGTGAAGGTTTCAAACCCGCAGGCCTCCTATGACAAATTCCCGACCTTTACCTAACGAAAGTACAGAGCAGTTAGCAACATTCCTGTACCTTACACTATAGCGCCCGCTACATACCAAAACCTCATTTGTAAAAACTAACCGTTTTCTTCCCTCGAGCTAGGTACAAAGGCTGTATGAGATCCGTTACGTGCCAAGACACGATATAACCATATTATTGGGCGTCCTGCTGTTGTCACTACACCCTGAGTAATACCAGCAGAAGAAACCCGCTATCGTATTGCCATCAGTTTGTACTATGAATTACGATATATTTAAACCTGACAAGTATATAAACAAACAGCACAAAATATCTACCAGCCAGTGTAATATAATACCAGAATTAGGCTGGGATATCGTTACTTAGAACATAAGTCTTCCAACAGTGAAAAGTCTTACTGTTAACTTTTTCACAAAGACCTAGGACACACTATTAGTGATTTTAAACCAAATGGCGAGAGATACCTGGGCCTTTGCAATAAATCAGTTCATTGATATTTGGCTGATACCATTATAGTCTATACTAAGTTTACTAGCGCAAGGTAATAGACTACATTACACTTAGTTGACATTACTAGTCTAGTAATAGACTAGACTCGCATCCTATCACTAACCATCTTGCGAGAAGAGAATACTAGGTAACATGGCTATCTCTTAATCAATAAACCTTAATATAGATATGGGTAGCAGCAGAATATTATGTAGCCTACTTAAGCTTGCTAATAATAATCATTCAAAATTCTGCGAGTCAGATATTATGTACGCAAGATTATTTTACTATCACGTTCTTCACGTTATAAATATTGTACACAAACTGAGG
The DNA here is from genome assembly GCF_040958095.1 of Procambarus clarkii. Lineage (NCBI taxonomy): Eukaryota > Metazoa > Arthropoda > Malacostraca > Decapoda > Cambaridae > Procambarus > Procambarus clarkii. The sequence continues at coordinate 17,731,138 of NC_091219.1, forward strand.
CACTGAAATTCTTCGACGTGAATCGTGTAGCTAATATTCACTCAACAATCAGTTTCACTAAACTTTGAGTTAGAAGACAATCGCCATCCACTCTTGGGTTTCTAGTCCATGTATGACCAGCGACAAAACTCCAGAGTTTTTTTTTACAAGTTAAAATAAGCGCTGCACATTTACATCGAAGCGGGCGTCACACTTGGGCTGAAACCTCCTCATAATTAGGAAGGTGGAGGAGTCACTGGAGTGCTCAACAAAGACCATCACACAGTAGCTGTGGTTTACTGGGTCCCAACACAATAACACGCCTGCCTGGCTGCCTGACTGTTATGACTCAGTTATTATGGTTCATAACACTGCAGCTGCTGCATGTACTTTCACTGCCGCACACACTACTATTATAAGACTAAGCAACTGGCTTACCTCCACACACACAGCATTACAACTAGCCACTAACCATTACAACTTGCCACTAAACCATTACAACTTGCCACTAAACCATTACAACTAGCCGCTAGCCATTACAACTAGCCACTAAACCATTACAACTAGCCACTAGCCATTACAACTTGCCACTAGCCATTACAACTTGCCACTAAACCATTACAACTTGCCACTAAACCATTACAACTAGCCACTAAACCATTACAACTAGCCACTAAGCCATTACAACTTGCCACTAGCCATTACAACTTGCCACTAAACCATTACAACTTGCCACTAAACCATTACAACTAGCCACTAAACCATTACAACTAGCCACTTGCCATTACAACTTGCCACTAGCCATTACAACTTGCCACTAATCATTACAACTAGCCACTAATCATTACAACTAGCCACTAGCCATTACAACTAGCCACTAGCCATTACAACTTGCCACTAATCATTACAACTAGCCACTAACCATTACAACTAGCCACTAACCATTACAACTAGCCACTAACCATTACAACTAGCCACTAACCATTACAACTAGCCACTAACCATTACAACTAGCCACTAACCATTACAACTAGCCACTAACCATTACAACTAGCCACTAACCATTACAACAAGCCACTAACACACTGACAAATACACAGGTAATTTTCTGTAAAATATATAATAGGAATGTAACAGCTATTATAAACAATTGATACATGAAGCAAGATTTTCAGAAGTTCATTTGCATGGATGCCATCTCACATACTCGCTGTCCAGCATCATGATAAGGACAAGGCAACTAAAGCTGCAACTACAACCCCGTTCTTGTGCCAGGTAAGTCCACTACGAGTTCACCATAGCCCGTGCTACCTGGAACTTTTTTGTTTCGAGTAGCTGAATCTAAAACAACAACATAACTGCATGTGATAAAACATGAAATTGAACTAAACTTAGTTATTCTAATATAGGTTGTCAAAGCCGCATTACTTCAGGAAACAAGGGGCGACAGAAAAGCAACTACTGACACACTAATGGCAAAAATCACGAGCGTAAAGAGTTATAATATGGTTAGAACCGAGAACTATATTGACGGGCAGCATAAAACATCCAGTAGACAGTGTGACCAACTGCCAGAACTAGGCTGGGATATCTATAGTTGTCAGGTGGATGCAGGTAATGAATCCCCCAACAGCGAGCACTCCAGTTGTGAACAAGACTTGGGGCACACTAAGACTATATTGGTGAGTGCCCTGTTATCAATGATCTTAGACCAAATGGTATAATATACAGTACTTTGAACTCTGTACACTCACAAATACTGGAAGCTATTCTTGTGCTCAACCCAGAGTGTGTTAGTGCAGGATAGACTAAGACTCGAATCTCATGTTTTCTCCTGATTTCGTATATGCCTAACCATCCTCTGAGATGGGGCCATTAGACAAACTAGCTCTTGATCTAAACTTTGTAATAACTCACATGAAATATGTGATAGTACATCAGTTTAGGTGACGCTGGAGAGGACGGGTTGGATGGGTCCAAATACCAACTCACTGGTACTGCCAGAATTGTAGTTGTGACAACGAGTGTCGGCTGTTCCTATTCTAAGTTTGTTAAAATAACTATTTCTTCGAATTATTTGCCATACTCCTTGCACTCGAACAAGTACATGTATTGAAAGTTGAAACTTAATTATATAAGTGGCAGTCATCCCTGACTGCATGCAACTCAAGACATGCCTGTAACATGCTTATATCTAAAACACGGCACAGATAATAAAATAATGTCACATTGAATATGACCGCATATTCAGTATTTACTATCTTCTGGTTTAGGGCTTCTATCCCTCTAACTATTTTCCTAGCATCAGGAAAGTTAGCATCATAGTTAAAGGGATAGAAGCCCTAAACCAGAAGATAGTAAATACTGAATATGCGGTCATATTCAATGAGGCATGTTTAAAAGAAAACCTGCTGCCAGTATACACCAATAAAATAATGATGAGTAAATCTGTCTCCTATGAATTCCAAAAGTTTTCACTGCCGAAACACCGGTAGTCAGCTGAAGCGTTAATGCATTAACCAACTGACTTCACATTCCACTCAAAACAGCAAACATTATAACAACCTACGGACGGGCGACAGAACTTTACCCACTTGCCATTTATACATTTTATTACATGCCTGAAACTTTACTGCCCGAAACGCTAAGTGGATTAGTGGCTTTGCAAGAATGCAGGAACACCAATGTCAAGTACTCTCACAAACCCAATGTACCTTCTTGTATAAAAATAAATACATTTTTCCACCTATCGTTTTCCTATGCTCCTTCCACCTTACCAAACCACCCAACCGTCCCATAGACTCTATAAAATCACTTGTGACTGCAGCTTATAAGGTAAAACTCTGTAAGCCTATCTAGTTCAGAAATTATTTTGCTAGATTATAGGCAAATGTTTGTTCTCTTCCTGAGCCCGTTATGTGCCAATAATAATAATTCATTGTGTCGGGGGTAACAGGAAGCCAGTATGTATTCATACACGTTTGGCTTTTATCGAGGTCCTCCCCAAGGCCGAATTACTGACCCCGCCTAGGATGCAACCCCACAACAAACTGACTAGCACCTGAGTACCTACTCACTGCTAGGTGAACAGCTGCATTAGGTGAAATTAAATGTACCCAACCATTTCTGTTCCGCCCGGGATTCGAACCCGGAATACTCGATTGTGCGTCGAGCACGAACCCGACTATGCAACCGGGGACCCTATTTGTATTGTGTAAGCCCACTGGATGGGTGGGAATGCATGGCAGGCACGGCTGTTGGGACCTAATAAATTACACTTAAATTAAATCAAAGCTGTAAATATACGCTTGGTGCATGTAGTTTAGTTCATTTATTATGCACCCCATACCCATCTTGTGGGCGGTAGTGGAAAGGGTTACAGAGGCACATAATGGGCTCAGGGACTGAACCCCACAATTCATTTAGCTAAGCAAGTTACAATCTTGATGAGGTGCATGTACTAACAAACTAGTTCAATACAATAACTTGGATACACGAATGTGTAACCCATTAACCACTGCTCGCAGGATGGGCATGGCCAGGGTGCTTAATTAGCAGTACTACAAAAATAACAAAACTCTCAGCATAATAACCACACGCTCACTAGCCTAGGCCTTATCGTCAGCCTAATTGTTTCACTTTGTTGGGAGACAGGAAGCCTGTTAGGCTTAGTCCCTCTGGACCCACTACGAACCTTCCCCCAGGATGCAGCCTACAATTCCTAGGTGCCTATTTACTGCTAAGTGAACAGCGGTATCAGGCGTAATGTCTGGCCTGTCTGAGAATTGAGCCCCAAGACCAATAGGCTGTGAGCCGACGACTTTTAAACAGTGGAAATGATGAGATGAAATTGTGGATGCTACTCAAAACACAATGGGAATATGATTACAAATTGAATGAATAGTCATTGCATTAAGCCATTATTAGTGGAAAAGCTGAGCTTTAGAAAATAACCTCAAAGCTGTAAGCACAGCTAGGTGCGTGCACTTGCTACTTCACTGTCAGCATAACGACCACAAACTCGCTGGTTCTGTCAGCATAATGACCACAAACTCGCTGGTTCTGTCAGCATAACACCCACAAACTCGCTGGTTCTGTCAGCATAACACCCACAAACTCGCTGGTTCTGTCAGCATAACACCCACAAACTCGCTGGTTCTGTCAGCATAACACCCACAAACTCGCTGGTTCTGTCAGCATAACACCCACAAACTCGCTGGTTCTGTCAGCATAACACCCACAAACTCGCTGGTTCTGTCAGCATAACACCCACAAACTCGCTGGTTCTGTCAGCATAACACCCACAAACTCGCTGGTTCTGTCAGCATAACACCCACAAACTCGCTGGTTCTGTCAGCATAACACCCACAAACTCGCTGGTTCTGTCAGCATAACACCCACAAACTCGCTGGTTCTGTCAGCATAACACCCACAAACTCGCTGGTTCTGTCAGCATAACACCCACAAACTCGCTGGTTCTGTCAGCATAACACCCACAAACTCGCTGGTTCTGTCAGCATAACACCCACAAACTCGCTGGTTCTGTCAGCATAACACCCACAAACTCGCTGGTTCTGTCAGCATAACACCCACAAACTCGCTGGTTCTGTCAGCATAACACCCACAAACTCGCTGGTTCTGTCAGCATAACACCCACAAACTCGCTGGTTCTGTCAGCATAACACCCACAAACTCGCTGGTTCTGTCAGCATAACACCCACAAACTCGCTGGTTCTGTCAGCATAACACCCACAAACTCGCTGGTTCTGTCAGCATAACACCCACAAACTCGCTGGTTCTGTCAGCATAACACCCACAAACTCGCTGGTTCTGTCAGCATAACGACCACAAACTCGCTGGTTCTGTCAGCATAACACCCACAAACTCGCTGGTTCTGTCAGCATAACACCCACAAACTCGCTGGTTCTGTCAGCATAACGACCACACTTAATGAGCTTCACTATCAATATAATAACCAGTCACGATATGAAGCCGTCATTACAATTCATATTTAAGATAGCTTGAACTAGTTTTCATGTTGCTACTGTAATGATTATAGGTTACAGGCTGAACCGCAATGTAGCTGCATTAAAATTAGTCATCATCGGCTGACCTCCAGGCTTTTCACTTTTTGCTGCAAATAATTCACTTGCGTATCACAAAGACTTGATGGAACATGTATATATCACTCGTTAATGGCTTCCGTCGGCAGAACACAGAAGGTAGACTGTAGTTATCAGCACAACGCACGGGAAGATGAAAGCAGGAAAGGGAACGAGTGCACTCGAGGGAGACAGAAGAGTCCACTCCTACCATCACCAGCGATCCCCAACGACTAACCTAGCCGGCGAGAACACGGCACCTCGTTGAACTGAAACAAGACCAGCGTGCGCGAATAAAAAATAAAAATAAACCACCCCTATGTGGTGAGGCAGTAGAGACGGGAGCCGTGATAGACAAGGGATGCCACTGGGGTATGGGGAGTAGCCAGCACAGGGATGTGTAGCATGTGGGAGAGGGCGAGTAGGGCGAGTATCGGCTGTGTGGTGTAAGATAAACCCTGGCTGTTCCTTGCGTCGGGCGGCCTGCCTTTAACACTGTGAGCTGCCAGGAACACTTGTGACTACACTCCCACATTTGTTCACGTGTGACTAACCTGCCTGCACACCAGCACCTCCCTCAACACTATCACCAAACCATCGTTTGAGGAGCTTGTATTTGTAATAAACCGATATATCAAATTATTATCTTTCTTTTTTCTACAGTAACGTACCAAATATGTTCAGATGTAGACATAACTCTTTCAACTGCCATTGCACCACAGTAGTACAAATATTAGTTGAACGCAGTGTGTAAGCTGGGAGCATGTGTGAGGGTTGAATGGGCACGTTTCGTGTTACTTATAAATTGCCCTGCGACTTGTGAGAGTTTTTGTTCTCCAGGTTATTAATAAGAACACAAACAAGAATGAAGGTAACTGCAGAAGGCCTATTGGCCCATACGAGGCAGCTCCTATTTATATCCACCCAATCTCATTCATATACATGTCTAACCTGCGCTTGAACTATGACTGTCTCAATTTTGTCAGTGTCAAGTTAATAATTAATATTAATTCATTGTGTCCGGGACAGGCAGCCAGTATATATATTCATGTTAGGTTTATATCAAGGCCTTCCCCCCCCCCCTAGGATCGAAGTACTGACCCTCCCCAGGGTGCAACCCAACAACAACCTGATTATTCCTGGGTACCTATTGACTCCATGTGAACAGGACATTAGTTGACAATTGACAACCATTTCTATTCCGCCCGGGATTCGAACCCGGAATTCCCGATTGTGAGTCAGGAACGAAGCCGACTGTACTACTGGGACCCCTTAAGAAAGGCGTGGCATAATAATCTAAGCTAGACTTTGCTGGTGATGTCTAACAAAAGAACAAGTGTATTAGTGAGTTGCTGCCGAGTGGGAATTAAAGCGTGTAATATTTTCAAGCCACCTACTTACAAACAGAAAAATATATAGGTTTTGGTGATGTTAGAATAATTTACCTATAACTTTACGTTAGAATTTATTCGTTGTTTTGAGTTTGTATCATTTAGGATCAGGGAAGTTAGGGATGGAAGGAGGGTGTTGGAGACCGAATTGAGAGAGAGGGGGAGAGAGATGGGAGCAAGGGAAGTAATATTTCAACATACCAGGCATTGCCCTCCCTCCCTCCCCCGTGTCCCTTTACTTGACCTTCAGATCGTTCCACGCACGTCAGAATAATTTCAATCTAAAGCCACTCTGGTCACAGCAAGTTACGCCATCAAAGTTGCACCAACGTTGCGACACCAAATTGGAAAAGAAAGGAGCAAGAAGACTACTGCAGTCAAAGACGTAATGATGAAAGTCTATTCTATTTTTTAGTCGCCATACACTAATATATATTTTTTCTGTCAAGTTTCTGCAAGTTTTTATTTCATACGATATCGAACAAACATTTAACAGATAAATAATCTAAGCTGAAAATTAACGCTACAAGTACCTCTGGGAGTTTGCAACATATGCTGATGAAGATTTGACTACATGTAAATTCTGTCGTAAAGAGTTAAATGTAAACTAAATGTGAACTATTCGTATACTTTGCGTCATTATATAACGGAATGTGAAAAAATTGCGGAATTCAGAGATAACACCATCAATGAAGTCCAAGAAATGTGTAAATACTTTATTCATAATGATGTACTGCCAGGAATCTTAGCGAAGTTTCCAAAATTTGCTTACTGTAGGTAATGCATCATTTTATGCATGTACATGACTGTTAAGCTGCCGCCCAGTTGGGTGAGTGTAGATTAATACTAGTAACTGTGTGAATCACCATAGATGTAAAGTGCCTTGTATAGAGACAGTTGTGAGCCTCTTGTTGAATCACTTGTGATATAAAAGGGTTATTGACATTATGTATTTGTGTAAATGATTGTATATACAGTATATGTACATGTTTATGTAACATTAACAATTGTGTAACTAGCTTCAAAAGATTGTCACTTTTGATTGATTGTCAATCAAAAGATTGTCAATCAAGGGGTCTCGTAGTATAGTTGGCTTCGTTCTCGATTCACAACTAAGGATCACGAGTTCGATTATCGAGCGGGACATGTATTTTTTTTAGTAGGAGTCATGGGCAGGTTGTGGGGACAACCGCAAGAGTCCTGATCACCAGGTCGAGCCCACTACATTATTTTACAAATTTTAGATTTGTTGACATGTATGAGCTGACTCCCTCAGCAGGACCTTCATATGAATTAGAAACAGTAGTTGTCCCAGGAACGAGCCCTGGGAAACCCCACTTTGCTAGTAGCCGCAGTAGTCCGTGTGTGGGAGCGTACAATCTTACATAGTTTTTGTACACCTGAGCTTAGCATTCCACTTCAACTGATTTTTAAGGCATCCTTGCATACAGGAGTCCTAGCAGATGTGTGGGAAAAAGCTAACATAGTTCCACTCTACAAAAGTGGCAGCAGGGAAAACCCACTAAATTATAGATCTGTATCATTGACAACTGTAATAGTCAAAATACTGAAAAAAATAGTTAAAACTAAATGGGTAGAATACCTGGAGAAAAACGATATAATAACAGACAGACAGTATGGTTTTCGATCTGGATGATCCTGTGTAACAAATTTACTTAGTTTCTATCATCGAGCCACTGAGATTTTACAGGAAAGAAATGGCTGGGTTGACTGCATCTATCTGGACCTTAAAAAGGCTTTCGACAGAGTTCCACACAAGAGGTTGTTCTTTAAACTGAAACACATTGGAGGAGTGATAGATAGGCTTCTAACATGGATGAAATTTTTTTTGACAGAATAATGAGGGCAGAAATCAGAGGCAATACAGTATATCAAACTGGAGAAATGTCATGAGTTAAGTATCACAGGGTTCAGTTCTTGCACCGGTAATGTTCATAGTCTACATAAACGATCTACTAGATGGAATACAGAATTATATGAACATGTTTGCTGATGATGCTAAGATACTGGGGAAGATAAGAAACTTAGATGATTGTCACACCTTTCAAGAAGACCTGGACAAAATAAGTGTATGGAGCACCACTTGGCAAATATAATTTTATGTGAATAAATGCCATGTTATGGACTGTGGAATAGGAGAACATAGATAACCTATAAATTAGCCTATAAATAACCTATAAATTATGTGAGAAATCTTTAAAAAATTCTGATAAAGAAAGAGATCTAGGGGGGGTTCTAGATTGAAAACCATCACCTAAGGACCACATGAAGAATATCATGCAAGAAGCCTATGCTACACTAACTTCAGAATTGCTTTTAAATACATGGATGGCAAAATACTAAAGAAATTGTTCATGACTTTTGTTAGGCCAAAGCTGGAATATGCAGTGGTTGTATGGTGCCGATATCTTAAGAAGCACATAAACAAACTGGAAAAGGTGCAAAGACATGCAACTAAATAGCTCCCAGAACTGAAGGACAAGAGCTACGAGGAGAGGTTAGAGGCATTAAATATGCCAAAACTAGAAGATTTAACTAGAAGATATGAGTGGTAGACGGTTAAAACAAGTGAGAAGGCGGTGGAGGCTAAAACCATCAGTAATTTCAAAGCATTATATGACAAAGATGGGACACCACAAGCGTAGCTCTCATCCTGTAACTACACTTAGGTAATTATTTGCTTAGCTAAACGAACTATGGGGTTCAGTTCCTGAACCGATTGTGTGCCTTTGTAACCCTTTCCACCACCACCGCCCATGGGATGGGTGTTACGGTATCAATGCTTTCTATGGAGTGAGGTGTGGTGATGTCGACGCCATCTTGGACCTGCACTCCAACAACTCTAAGGTGAGTGAAGTAACGACATCAACACCATCTAGATTGTGCATTCAATTGCATTTCACAGTTCTCCGGTGAAAGGTTGGCATCCTATGTTCTTGTATACTTTCGATCTGGCTAATGACTTATGTACACAGAGGTGACGTGGAAAGTCTATTGCGCTGTGGAAAGCAGTTCACCTCGGGCAGTCCCAAACTCTTGACTCCTGAGAGGACAAGTGGTAGCTGTCGGTAGTAGACAGTGTGTTAGCTATTATACTTGTGCAGTGATTGTGTTGACCAGGGACGGTAGGGAGCCAGTCGGCCGAGCGGACAGCACGCTGGACTTGTGGTCCTGGGTTCGATCCCAGGTGCCGGCGAGAAACAATGGGCAGAGTTTCTTACACCCTATGCCCTGTTACCTAGCAGTAAAATAGGTACCTGGGTGTTAGTCAGCTGTCACAGGTTGCTTCCTGGGGGTGGAGGCCTGGTTCAGGACCGGGCTGCGGGGACACTAAAAAGCCCCAAAATCATCTCAAGGTAACCTCAAGATAACCAATGTACCCGGGATTTGGCCAAGGGGAGTTACAAAACAACAGTATTGGCCGTCTGCTGAGAAGTGCTGCTAGCGAGTAGACTTCTGCCAGGGTGTTAGTGGTAACCCCTGAACATATTATTTGTGACCCCTGTCAGCGTGTTGCTGAAGCCCTCTGCCATTGTTTTTCTGGAGAGCAGATGTTGGGTATATGGACATCGTGACGATACAGTGTGGGACTGGCCAATGTTGAATAAGGTGAACTCGCCAGTGATTACCATTGAACGTGAACGACATATACTGTACTTGAAGATACAGTAGTTGACTTACCAGGTTTTGAAGAACACTGTAGATATATTGAGTGTCCTGTGTGTGAAAGATATACTGTGTACATAAGTGTAGTTATACTTCTATAGATAATATATTGATGAAGTTGTAATTGCATCTTGTTTACCCCCCTCCCCCCCCCCTCTTTATTCCTTGCACAATTACTTGCTACCACCAATTCTTGAACTTATCACTGACTTGGGGTGGGATCATAGAAGAAGAGGCTCTAAGGCACATTACGCAGAAAGAACCCGGTTACTTGTTCAAGCAGGCCGTAACAATGGGTATAGGGGTGCATAATAAAGAAAGAAATATAATTTTTGAATTCATTCTATTTTCAATATTTTGCTTGACAATATATAGTTACATACTATATATATAGTATGTATATAGTTACATACTATAGTATATATATAGTTACATACTATATATATAGTTACTATATATATATATATAGTTACTCAATATATATATAACTCTCATTAAAACAATCAACACAATTTCCATTTTTTTCCATTCTTTCCACTCATGAAGGGTATTTAAACAAGGTACTCTTCATTTTGGTACCCTTAAGTTTTGGAAAGGAATTGCATCAATGTTTTGCACCACTGCATGATTTATTTTCAACATTTGTCATGTGGCAACATTTAATTTTTTGGGGAATGGAGAGGGGTGCGGAGAAGTTGTGGTTTAGTTCCTGGACTATGTCCGCAGACTCTCATAATCGTCCTTCAGCTACACGATCTTGAACATAGACTAGGCTCTCTAAACTGCCTTTCAACTCTGGGATCTCATCCATAGAATCTCAAGGTTGTTCTTCAGCTCACACGGTCCAACCAGTAAGCTCAATCCATTCATCATTCCATACAGAGGGATAAATTTACATAATGTTTTCTGTAAGAGTGCAAGAGTAGGATTTTTCTTACACCATCTCTCACACAAAGTGGCATTTCAACTACTGTATGCTAATTCAACAAGTTTTGAGGTTCGATATCTCAGTTAAGACTCTAGGTCTGCTGAAAGTCATCCTTAGATGATCTTGCTTTTAGTTTAATTCATTGGAAGTTGTGCTGTCTCATGAAGGGGGCACAAGTAGTGGGTAATGAGGGTCCTCTGTGTATTATCTGTACAGAGAAGTTGATTAATAAAAATCTACACTTCATATATGCATGGTAGTTAGCCATTATTTCAAGACACTTGTGCCAAGCATGATCCCAAGTCCTCATGTTCTGCTGTGGTGTGCGAAGACGGCAAGTAGTTAACGTTACTTATTGTATATGCTGCCACATTTATTTACTATATCTGCTTGATACCTGCTTGATGGGGTACTGGGAGTTCTTCTACTCCCAAAGCCCGGCCTGAGGCCAGGGTCGACTTGTGAGAGTTTGGTCCACCAGGCTGTTGCTTGGAGCGGCCCACAGGCCCACATACCCACCACAGCCCGGCTGATCTGGAACTTCTCTTAACAACAAACTTCTCTTAACTACTCTTAACAACAACAAATAACAACAAAACCTTTTGTTTTGATGTTTTACATGACACTAATCACTGCCTAAAACCACATTTGATCATATTTTCGTATACTCTATTTGCATTGGGATCTATTAACCAAAATCTACTATTGTACTACTTATTTGTCTCTACCAACTGGAGTAACAGCCAGAGAGACTATGCGGTAGTTCATCAAGGATACTATTTGGCAGCACTAGTAATGCCAAGGAGCATTCAGGAGTTTAATTTTGTTGGAATGAATCTTCTAAAGGTTATTTTGGGCTAGATTAATTTTCTCTAGTGTCTCTCTAGCACCAGTATGATCCAGCAGTGATGTCTGATAACATCCCTGCTATGCCAATGGGGGGGTGTCAATCTTCCTTGACTCTTCCTGATGATGGCTATGGAAATGGTAAGATTTTGCCACAAGATGAAACAGTGTGCTATGCTCAGAAAAGACCTTTACAACATTTTTAAAGCCTAATTTTTATGCAAGCAAATACAATATGTTTATGTCTTCAATCTAATGACATCAGACTAAAAATAAAAAAAGCCAGATCAAGTCATCAAATTGTATGGTCTCATCCATCCTTTTTCAGACACCAACAACATATAAATATAATTAAATCATAAAAAGAAGCAATACAATATACAGTGTAAAGATGTATAGTATCTGCATAAATTGGATCAAAATACTGTCCTGTATATTAAATCTTAGCTCAAAACAATAGTTCAGAGAAAAATGACAGACAAAGGTCAATACTCCATGTATTGTGCCATTAAGGGGTTTGGTGGTGCACCAGTCAACATGTGATGATGTTAGTACAGTACATCATAAGATTCAAATAGTTTTTTATGTATTTATATATAAAAGAGTTCTTACATTCTTGTAAAGCCACTAACATGCATAGCATTTCGGGCAGGTCTTCAATCCTAATTTTTACCCGGAATATGACCCGCCAAATCGTTTAACAACCAGGTACCCATTCACTGCTGGGTGATCAGAGGCTACAGTTAAGGATTGACACCCAGTCAATCTTCCCGGCCAGGATACGAACCCCAAGCAAAAGCACTCTCGAAGTGCCAGGCGAGTGCTTTACCACTGTGCCACAGGGACTGCAAAACTCGGGGACTACAAAACACAGGGACTCGAAACTCCCATTCATACAAGGGGGAGGCTCACATTTGCTTCCTCAGGCCTCCAGTAACCATCCCACCCACATTATGAGAACAAAATCCCAAGTCCCTCACTTTCCTTCTATGGCCTTAGTAATGTGGCCTACATTACTAAGGCCTACGTAACATTTTTAAGGTTTAGGAATGTGCAGGGCAGCCATACTATGACCCACTGAAATTTTAACAACAGCAAGTGAGTGATTACCATGGGAGTGCAAAAAAATATAAAATAAAGTGAGAAACACTGAAAATAATTCAACACAGTTATTCCAACAAGGAAACTCACCTCATTAAAAAAAAAATGGAACTTCTCCTGGCCACTACAGTTAAACTACAAGAGGTAAAGACTTTTTACTTGGATTTTTTTGGTTCCTGGGTGCTAATTAAAAATATATAATGAAAACATACTGTTTTTGGAACAATTTGTTTTCGGCACACCACAGGAATGTCTTCATAAAAGGTGCGCACTGCAGAGGTTAAATAAAATTTGAAAATGCAGCTTTTTGTTTTCACATGGAGGCACCATTCACAATTTTATTTAAAAATTTTAATTTGGAACAAATTGTGAATGAGAACTGAAGTGTAATCATAATACTGCTTTTCTAAACACTTGATTTTACAGAGGTAAGAATTAATTTTCTTTTCTTTCCATTGGCTAAAACATTACAGTACTGCACTCATAAAAAATAACGAGAAACTCTTCCATAAGAGGGATGTCATTAACAATTAAAATTCAAACAGGTGTTATCTTTTCAATACATTATTTCCCTTATATGTATACTGTATTTATATCAGTAATACTGTATTATACTTTAGTTTGTACTCACCATTGTACCTCTTGGAAGGCAGAAGTGTAGTGATCCTTGTGTCATAGATGTTGTCAACAGAGGTAGGGTATGCCTCTCGGTAGAACTCTACACATGCATCTTCCCAACCACCACGTTTGGTAGATTTCTGGCCACGGCCACCTGATCCTCTCCCACTTGAACTACGTCCCCCAGAGCCTCCCATGGCTGCAGAGGACCGACATCCCGAATTGCGGTCCCCCGACATGTCCTCCCTTGAGAAAAAAAATATATTGACAAATTGTGACTTAAACCTGTAACAATATTAATGGCAACAAAATTGTGGATTGCAATCCACATAAGAATAGAACAACCTACCATGAATACCCAAATCACAGTATATATACACACACAGTATATATACTGTATATATAGTGACAAAGGCTACATTAAACACACAAGCATAGAACATTATAGACCTGGCTAGGATTCAAACCCATACCACCCAGGATTACCCCCAAATGTACACGGTACTGTAACCATGATCAATGGTTACTGCACTGTACTGTACTGGTTACAGTACAGTAATCATGATCAGTCACTAAGATTATCAATGGTTACAGTACCGTGTATGTTTGGGGGTGATCCTGGGTGGCATGGATTCAAAACCTGGCCAGGTCAATAGAGTTCTTAGTGATATATTTTATATATTAGATACACTATTTATAGTGAAACAAAACACGCACACACACAAGCACACAAAACACACACACACCCACAAAATTGACACCTGTTAATTTACAGTGTCAGATTCCTACTTCTAACACAAACTACATTTGTTAAGAACTTAGTGAAGTACAGTAATTTGATTCCTGGTCCCTCCAAACCCACTTGACCCCACACTAAGATGGAAAAGAAATATAATGTCTACTGATGTGTTTAAAGAAAAAGGGAAAAACTAAAAAAATTGCAGGAAGGCACAAAACACAAGAATATATAGTGCGTATGTCCAATATACTGTTAAGAAGGCAATACACTCGAGGGGTTGGAATGTATCAATCACATTAATTAATGTCAGCCCATTCTCAATCAGCATACTGTATCTCCAAAGTTTGCCTGCACACTTTGAAATTTGGTATATATATACTTAAAAATTTAACTTCATATACAGTCAAATTCTGTGCAAATCACGGGCAGCCTGTACTATATATCATACATGTGCAATAACATCTCACTATATGTGGCATCAAGCTACATAACAAAAGTTCTTAAAATTATTAACATATACTGGGTACTGTATAAATATACAGTGCAACTCAAAAATCCACATCTTAATATAATGAAAGCATTAAAAACTAGGATAAAGATTGACTAGTGGAACAGTATCTAAATCTTTGGAACAGGGATCTGACTTTCAAGTCCAAGTGTGCAGAAAATCTTAATTGATCTTCAATGGTATGTGGGGTTTAGCATGTATAATCAAATAATCCACAGTTTTAATGCATTCTTAGTACTGAATTACCTAAGCATAGTTATAGGATGAGAGCTATGCTCATGGTCTTCCCAGCACTCTGTCAAATAATGATTTGAAACTACAGTACTGACGGATTTGGCCACCACCACCTTTTCACTTAACTTGTTCCAACTGTCTACCACTCTGTGAAAGTGAATTTTCTAATATTTTTGGCAATTTTGTTTAGCTAGCTTAAATCTATGACCTTGTTATTGAAGTCTCAAGAAATCTTTATCCATTTTGTCAATTCCCATTACTATTTTGTATGCTGTGATCATATAGCCTCTTTTTCTTCTGTCTTCTAGTTTTAGCATATTTAATGCCTCTAACCTCTCCTCGTTGCTCGTCTTTCAGTTCCAAGAACCATTCAAATGGATGTCTTTACACCTTTTCTAGGTTGCTGATGTGTTTCTTAAGATATGGGCACCATATAACCATTGCATATTCTAACTCTGGTCTCATAAAGGTCGTGAACAGTTTCTTTAATATTTCACCATCCATGTACAGTGGAACCTCGGGTTTCAAATTTTTTGGTTCTCGAGCTCAATTTCTTTGAAAAATTTGACTCGGTACACGATGTTTGCCTCTGTGCTCGAGTTTGTCGATACACGTATGGGCCGACCGAGCACTTGGCATGCTTCAAGTTTACCAGCTTCTCCCGCCTAGTGACGACCACGCTTGAATTCTTTGCTTGAATTTCATTGTTTTTGTGCTTTTATGGTTTTTGAACATAAGTTCTTATTATATATCACACCATGGGTTCTTATTATATATCACACCATGGGAAAGTCAGTGGTAAAGTTCAACCTAAGAAAATAGTGAGCATGATGATAGAGGAAAAACAAGAGATCATTCATATTGAGATCATGTGATGGCTAACTACAGACAAGTGTTAAAATGTAGGGAAAAATAAGTGTCTATAGACAGATTCTTAGTAAGACAAGCAAGCAATGAGCCACAACCAGGTCCTAGTGGTATGCCTGCAAAATGTAAGAGTACCCCAAAAATGTCATCACTGCTGTTAAAATGGAAGGAAACTCTCCTCCTCCTCCCCCCTTTCTCATTGTCTTCCATGCATCTACAAGAGTCCTCAATAAAGGTAAGATATACTTGTACATACTGAAGTACAAAATATAAGTACTGTAGTAGTATGAATAAAATGTATTTTTAAGTTAAAATTTTTGAAGGTGTGGAACGGATTAATTCAATTTACATTACGTATTTCTTATGGGAAAATTCATTTCGGTTTTTGAATTTTCGGTTTTCGAACCGTCTCTGGGAATGGATTAAATTAGAAAAAGGAGGTACCACTATATTTAAAAACAATTCTGAAATTGGAAACTGTAGCATAGGCTCCTCACACAATAGTCTTTATGTGGTCCTCAAATGACAGTTTTCTATCTAAAACCACCCATAGATCTCTATCAGAAATTTGAAAAACTTTTTTCACATAATTTGTAGTGAGAAGCCTAAGAGTTGGACTCCCATAGACACTACATTCCTTATAGATTATGAACTCTTTAGATTTTATGCATTCTGGACTTCTATTTTGTACCAAGGTACAAGGCATTGAGCATTAAACATTAAAGTTCAAAAAGGTATTTGATTGTTTTAAGTGGGGAAAAAGTAGACGTCTGAATGTCTCAGGAATTTAACCATATTTTCCCCATAAGCACATGTACTGTACATGTGCTGTTTAAGCTTGATTTACCTGAATTTACCCAAGGGCCACCATCTATTTAGAGGCTGCAAACAGAGATAGGAAGCCAGTAGCTTGTCAAAAGATGCCCCTTTTTCCAACTGGATTTTGAACTGTAGTAATGTCTTGGCATTTATAGTTTTGGTAGGTAAACAATTCCATGGGTTTATAACCCAATGGGCAAAAAAGCATCTTCTGTTCTCTGTCCTATGAAGTGGCTTGTTGAGCTTAAAGCTGTTGCTCCTTGTATGTGCTACATGTAACCTTTAAAGAAGTGGTCTGGATTAATATCCTCCATTTCATTTTGTTCAGTATTTTAAAAGTTCCTATGAGATCCACCCTCTCATGTCTGGTTTGTAGTGTTATTAGTCATGTGGCCCCTCAATATCGTTTCAACCTTACAATGGTGTCAAGCAGAACCACAAAAACTGAGGGCTGCCAGTAATCTTTTGCCTTTAATAGTAAATATTATTTGGAAAATACAAATTTTATCTAGAAACGTTTTACTATACTCATACTGCACATGGTAGAATATAAGGTACAATATAGTTAGCAAAGAGTGGATGAACTGTGGGTGGACCACCACTACCAATACTAAATGTATCTTTATAGAAATTTTCCATTGTGCCAGCTCGCTGTTACCTCTTGTAGTTCAAGGATTTTCATGAATTCCTATTTAAATATGTAATTAATGGCTCTGTTAGGATACCTTTTCTTCATCTTACCCAAGAAGAAAATATTAAATTGATGTTGAAAAGTGATGAAAACTAAAAGCGAGGAGGGTAGTTCCTCACACCTAGTAGTGAGACGGTCGAAAAAAGTGGCATTGGGGCACTATGCTTTAAGAAATAATAAAGCATAAAGTACATGTTTTAAGAGTTCATTACCAGGATAAAGTGCACTTCAGACAGAGTCTGAAATAAAAATCCTGTGGCTTAAATTTCAGTAAGCTATAACAGTTTAAGATTTTTTCTGGTCTATAAAAACGTTAAAATATATAGTACATAATTTTTTACTTAAGTTATTGCCACAGAAAAATCCTTGCATATTTAAATATTACTTGAGTGTTTAAATATGTGAAAAATATGTACTTTATAATTTTCATTAAGAATTTTGTATGAAAAAATACAAATAATACTGCATACACAGTATAAAAACAATACACATATACAGTGGAACCTCGGTTGACGGCTGCCCTAGAAGACGATTTTTTTGGAACACGTCAAATTCGACGTTCAATTTGAATTGGTGCACGACGGTTTACTTGGAAGACGTTGTCTGTTCATACACGTATAGGTCAAACGAGCACATGGTGCTGGAGGCACAGGGCAAAGCACTCTCAGTTTGTTTACAAGTCTATTCGCACGTAGTGACGACCTCAGCCGTGTTTGAATTCTTTGTGAAGAATTTCATTGTTTGCCTGCTTTTTACTTTTTTAACATAAGAGTTCTTATCATATATCATGCCATGGGTCCCAAGAAAGTCAGTGGTAAAGTTCAACCTAAGAAAATAGTTGAGAGAAAGACGAAAGAGTAAAACAAGAAATCATTCTCAGTGAACAAATGTGATGTCTCACTACAGAAGTGTTAAAACGTAGGGAAAAACAAGTGTCTTTAGACAGATTCTTAGTAAGACAGGCAACCAGTGAACCACAACCAAGTCTCCGTGGTATGCATGCAAAACGTATGAGAGAGAGTACCCCAGAAATGTCATCACTGCTGTTATAATGGAAGGGGACTCCTCTTCCAAACATTAACACCTCTCCTCCCTCTTCCATACGCCAACAAGAGTCCTCATTCATGGTAAGATATACATACAGTACTTCATTTTACCTAGTACAAAATGAGTGTTATTTGGTATAAAATGTATTTTTAAGTTAATATTTTTGGGGGTGTGGAACAGATTAATTTAATCTACATTATTTCTTATGGGAAAATTTGTTTTGGTTGATGATGCATTTCTCATATATATATTATATATTATATATTTTATATATATTTATATATATATATATATATATATATATATATATATATATATATATATATATATATATATATATATATATATATATATATATATATATATATATATTGCATACAGTGGCACCTCGACATACGATTGCCCCAACTTACGATAATTTAGAGTTACGATGTAAATTTCATAAAAAAAATGCGACTTGACATCCGATGGTGTCGTCGACTTACGATATTTGTTGGTACACGTTCGGGCTGACTGAGTGCGTGGTTCCCGGTCACGTGGCCGACCTGCCTCAGTTTACTACAGCTGCCCGCTTAGTGACGATCGCGCCTATAAGAAATTCCGCTTTTGTGGTGATTTTTTGCATTTTGAACATTAAAGTAATTATTATATATCATGCCATGAGTCCCAGGAAAGTCAGTGGTAAGGCTCAACATATGAAAACCCATGTAAGGATGACCATAGAGCAGAAACAAGAATACAGAATGTCTCTTCCTCAAGAATTAAGAAAATGTGTGCAGCATGGGAAGAATTGCAAACCTTTGCTGAAACGACTCACCCAAATCCAGCTGCAGTAGGTCGTTGCCTTAACCTATTCAATGACACTGTGATGCATCATTACAATCATTACAGACAAATGTTAAAACGAAGGGAAAAACAAATGTCTCTTGACAAATTTGTAGCGAGACAAACAAGCACTGAACCACAACCAGGTCCTAGTGGTATTCAGGAAAAACATAGAAGAGAGAGTACCCCAGAGAAAACATCACTGCCTGATGTGATAATGGAAGGGGACTCCCCTTCCAAACAGTAACAACTCTCCTCCTCACCCTCATCACCATCTTCCATATGCCATCAAGAGCCCTCCATAAAGGTAAGAGAAGCTTTGGTACTGTATTGTAGTTAGAAAAAACATTGTATTCAGTATAAAATGTATTTGTATGTTAATATTTTGGAGGGTGGGGAACGAATTAATTCAATTTCCTTTATTTCTTATGGGCAAAATCGCTTCGACTTACGATATTTCGACTTACGATCCATCTCTGGGAACGGATTAGCATCGTAAGTCGAGGCCCCATTATATATATATATATATATATATATATATATATATATATATATATATATATATATATATATATATATATATATATATATATATATATATATATATATAATATATATATATATATATATATGTCGTACCTAGTAGCCAGAACGCACTACTCTGCCTACTATGCAAGGCCCGATTCTAGGCTCATTGAAACAACAAGGGACCCGAGAGCTGCAAGCTTTCTTTTCCAGCGCCTCAGTGTGGCGATACAGAGGGGAAATGCGCACTGCATCCAGGGTTCCTGCCCGCCATCTGAGGAGCTGGAGGAACTCGACAACCTATGACAACCATCTTTGTAACCCATATGTAACTCCTTTTTTGTAACAAAGTTCAAATAAAGTAAATATATATGTGTACATACAAAAGAATGGGGGTGGTAGGAGAAGATAATATTAGTGTTCAGTGAGAAACCACAAGGTCTCCTCTGAATACTTTTTATTTTCTTCTCCGAGGCTATGGGTCCCCACATTGGCACCAGAGGTGGTACCCTCACAAACTTTTTATATATATATATATATATATATATATATATATATATATATATATATATATATATATATTTGCCTAATAAGCCTAGTTTTCCTGAATTAATATATTTTCTCAATTTTTTTTTCTTATGAAATGATAAAGCTACCCATTTCATTATGTATGAGGTCAATTTTTTTATATTTTAGTTAAAATTAACGTAGATATATGACCGAACCTAACCTAACCTATCTTTATAGGTTAGGTTAGGTTAGGTAGCCGAAAAAGTTAGGTTAGGTTAGGTTAGGTTAGGTAGGTTAGGTAGTCGAAAAACAATTAATTCATGAAAACTTGGCTTATTAGGCAAATCGGGCCTTGCATAGTAGGCAGAGTAGTGCGTTCTGGCTACTAGGTACGACATATATATATATATATATATATATATATATATATATATATATATATATATATATATATATATATATATATATATATATATATATATATATATATATATATATATATAATGTAACTCATTTATGCATACAAGCCTGTACATACAGTACTGTATATACATTCATTTAGTGATACATTCACTGATACATATCAATAAATGAATGAAATGTATGAATATATCAGTGAATGAATGTATCCAAAAGAACATAAGAACTAAGGAAACTGCAGACGCCCTATATTCTCATAGGAGGTAGCTCCAGTGTCTTCTAGCTCCACTAGAAGACACTGGAACCAGAGGAGACAAAGATAATAACAAACCGAGCAAGATACTGAGAGATACACTACGCAGAGATGCTTATAGTATAAGGGAAGAATAAAGAGTGAAGACATGCAAAAACCAGAAACACAAGTGAGTCAATGGGAAGTAAGATCTTATTAGGCTTATTAAGTAAGGCTTATTACTTAATAAGTAAGTAAGGCTTAAATAAGTAGTAAGGCTTATTAATTTGTATTCATAAATGGATCAGCATTTTGCATATAAAAATGTTTTCAATATAAATTGACAATATTTGGTGTAGTCTGTGAACTAAAGTAACGTACAACATAAAATTAAAATTGCGAGACACACATAAAAATACAAATTTAAAATAATAATGATTAATAATAAATATACTGTAGTACAAGTACAGTATACATCAAATTATACAAGCACAGATACAAAAACAAATACGAAGAACTTATTATAAGCATTGTGAATAATACCACCAGTTCTGCATCAGAAGAACAGTATGTAGAAGATCTGACCAACAAGATTTAGACTGCTTCTCCGCAAGCCCTCTTTGCGACAGTAATTCCATAATATAAATTATCCTGGAATGTAATTCCAGGAATTCATTCTCTGATTATTTGTTTTATTTTATGGTGCCCTTCAGATCCGTTATACCATGTGTAAAACTCGTTATCAAGTTGTATTTTCTTACAATTGTGTTGATGTTTCTAACAAAGATAGCAGCCAATGAAAAGTGAATACCTGAAAAGAACTAATGATGTCAGATGGGTGGGTGAACAAGTGAAATGAACTAGAGGCAAACGTGATGAAGACTAACTCTGTTCACAGCTATAAAAGTTATGACAGAGGGAGATCGAGAGTAGTTGCACCAGACAACCACCAGCCAAGAGGGAGGGTACCAAGAGTTAACTTCACTCACTGCAAACACAAGGCAAATATACACACAAATTACATACACAATATATAAAATAGATGAAGTAGAGATGGAACCTTGCACACAATAGACATAGATAATGCCATCACACATTGTTACACATTAAATAATCCCACCCAATTTCTCAAGGCAGAAAAAAGAACCATGAGGAGTAAAGCACACATGAAAGTATGTGATTAAAAGCCAAGGATAAAAATATGTGGAAAAGGAAGCTACACACAGCAATTATAAAGTCAATATTATCAATGAATGGAAATAATATAACTATGAAGAAAAATGGTAGCATGCCCATCATCCAAAGTTAGTCGTAGCCATGATGATGGAGTAATGAATACATTTGCATAATTAATTCTAAAAGGTAATACTGCATATTCTCCAGAAATAACTCTCATTCCAGTGGATGGATTTCTGTCGGTTGATATTTTAAAAACTATATATGGTTAGCTATTAGGAAAAAATAAATATAAACTTAATGGCAGTTATTAAAGACTTTGTAAGGAATAACTGGAAAATATTCAACCTAATATTCAACTGCCATGAAACAAATTACCTACCCATCAAAATATATAAAATGCACACAAAATGGTAAAGACTACATTTTCTAGGAGCAAAAATCAAATTTGTGGTTTGTTACATATGATGGTCACCTATGATGCTCACAAGATAATATAGCTCCTTTATCAAATTTTGCAACATTTGAACACATTTTGGTTGGTAGTAATGAACTTAGTAGACTGATGTGAGGAAGCTGGTCGCAGGCACAGGCTGATTGGTTGTGGTGCACACTAGGAGGGTCCGTTATACAATATTTACAGTCAAGCAAAACCTACTGCAGCCCAGCTCTTGCGGAGGGGAGGTACTAGTACATTTGTGTGGTATGGACAACTCTAGAGGCGGATCCACACGTGCCCTCTATGGTACAGTGTGGTGCAGCAAATCTTAAAGAGTGTCCATTATTAATTTCACAATAAACTCTAGTAGCAGTTGTACATTAATTTGTTGTAGCACTACCAAGACATACTGCACAACACTTGGCCAAAACTTATGTTTTATGTTTTTGGGCTTATTCTTACTTGAGATACTTCGCTACATATATAACTGTATATCGATGTACTGTACTCGATACTTGTTTTGAGGTTAACATAATGTTTCCAAGTACTACCTATTAAATTCAGGAAAATTAGTAGTCCAACTAAATGAGAACCCACACAATACAGACTATTGTATACTGCGAGGTAGCTCAAAACTATCCACGACTGGGCTGCAATACTACCTGCTAACGACCTAACAAGCTGGCAGGCCGCAGTCATGATGGAATGAGTTACCTGTGCGCTTTCATCTCCCGAAGGAGAGGTCGCAATTCTGACATGCTTCCCATTTTCTCAGCTGTGGGAACCAAAGCAACAGCTTCATATACAAAAATATATTATGGTAAAAGTTTCTAACAAAGACTAAGTGGATAGACACTAATATTATATTATATTATATATATATATATATATATATATATATATATATATATATATATATATATATATATATATATATATATATATATATATATATATATATATATATATACATATATATATATATTAATCTCAAAGATTTCTACAACAATAAATCAGTAGATAAAATTAATGCATTTAATTTTGCAAAATTTAACTATTAAAAATTAACTAAGCATTGACACATTAAAATGCTACTATATTTTTTATAAAACATTATCAAAATTATGTTATCACTGAAATTAGTAAAAGACCTTAAAATAATTGCAATACTATATACAATAAACAATATTAAAACATTGAACTACACATGTTGGCTACCATAAAACAAATAAAACTACTGTACTACATATCTCCAAACAATCAGTATTTAGAAATGTACTTTTATATCAAAGCCTTATTACACAAGAATGAGATGATTTTCATGTAACAGTTATAACCATGAGAGAGTAAGTTTAATAAAGATGACACTTTTGCATCTTTTCTGGCTATTAATGAAAACAAGAATGCTACAAACATGAGTCAGTATTTCCTGTCATCCAGGGAAGTGGCATCTCTAGGTATCAAGCGATACCCATACAACAGCTGGATACCTTCGAGTTACTGCTGTCTACCCAGCTGCCAAAATAAATATGATGGATAATATCTTATGGCTGCTGATACAGATTATGATATACAAACCACACATCAAAAAATGGATGTGCAATTGAATTCCAGCCCCACTAGAGGGTAGTGAATTTTCACATAAACATAATATACTGTATATCATTCACAACAGTCAAGTTAAATTATATACAGCATTTTACCAATAGCTTGAGTGAATATTCAGTTTCTAACAGTTAAAAATGGCAAAGGAAAAGTTCTTGAACACAGAGAGAGTGGAAAACCAATGGAACAGAGTAGGACAGCAAAGCTCTGAATAAGATAAGAGGGAAAGGCCCCTGGTAAAGATAGAATAACTGCAGAAATATTGTAGTACAGGGGTACTGGTACTGCACTCTGTGTATGTATCTGTCTTGTGTTCATATACCTGTATGTTTCTGTATGACATCTGCCTTTGTCTGTTATTCTGTGTAGGGTTTAGGCTCTTAATACTAGGCCTAATCTGATCTCAAACACAATTATGTTGTCATCACATTAATTAGCTTTGGGACTGAAATTATAAGCTGTCAACAAATTAAGGGCCAGGATATATAATGCTTACAAATGACTTAACACATTAAGAACATGTACACACACAGTCATTCATGTAAACACACATTTACACAAACAAATACAAATAGCTGCCTATCAATGCAGACATATACCTAATCATGCCTGATTATAGTGTAGATGAATATTACAAGAAGATTAAAGATAGTTTATTTACAGGCGATGAGTCACAATAACGTGGCTAAAGTATGCTGACCAGACCACACACTAGAAGGTGAAGGGACGACAACGTTTCGGTCCGTCCTGAACCATTCTCAGAATGGTCCAGGACGGACCGAAACGTTGTCATCCCTTCACCTTCTAATGTGTGGTCTGGTCAACATAGTTTATTTATTTTTAGTTGCCACTTATGATCTTTGTTATCTTATAAACACACTACACATGATTATACTAGTAAATGTCTTTAAAACGGGGTGATAAAACGGCTAACTCAATCATTCGACAGACTGTTGAATTTTAATGTAGGTTATTCACTGAAGGAAAGGCATCCTGCCATACTGTTGTGTTATGCATAACCCTTCAATACTATATAGGTCATACCAGTCTTAGCTCTACTGGGACAAATATCTTTTGTAATTTGTGATAAATTTTGGACGTGCAAAGTGTTTGAGTACCCAGACCTTTATAATTTTGGTATCAGTACCTAATGGTTGCTCTAATATGTATATATCTTCATCCACAAACCAATACAAACACAGACAACATGAGAAAATAAAAAATGAAGACTATGGTATCCTTAGGGATCAAGAAAATGTTGTCAAGTTTATTCTCGTGACCTATGTTCATATGGTCTTATTCTGCAATGGTATAGATACAGTGGTTAATTGTGATAATTGTGGTTAATTGGATATAAATGTGTTTTAAGTGATTATATTGTTGTAACTATGTGGGGAAAATGGGTAAAATATATATCTTCATGCTGGCACCCAGATGTCCGGGGTACTTGGCACACACTGAAACTTCAGATATCACTAGTTTATTGTTAATATAGCAATAGGTTCTGCATGCACAGCATCCATTCTCACATTTTATTGAACAAGGTTTAATTTTCAACTTGCACAATAACTTTAATAATAAAAACAAATATTACTAAGTTATTAATTCACCATGAACATCAGTAAATATTTTAAATGCACCAAGACTGGGAATTTTACTGGCAAAACATTATCTACAAATTAAAGTCTTATTCTGGCATTTCTCTACATTGTTGTCATAAAATAAAGTCTGTACCTTTCATTGCTTGTACAGTATCACTATAAACGTTCCATCACACTAATTTATACTTAATAGTTTGATGCTGTTGAGTTTGTTAACAAAATTCAAACATCAATCTTTGATATCTGCGTATCTTTGCACAGATACTTTATTATCTGTATAGTAAAGCCCCTATAAAGAGTGGCTTTACTCTTTATTGCATGTGGTAACCACTTTATTACAAAAGCGGAAACTAATTACCAGCATTTGAACAAAATTTCAAATATAATTATTGCATTTTAATTGTATGCGTTTTATCATAAATGACAAAAGATAACATTTTCCTATTTCATATATATGAGGGAATGTGAGGTACTGGAACACATGGCACAAAAGTGTATGATTAGCAGCCCGAATAAAATACTGTAACACTTATCTGTGTATATTTTTACAGTATTATTATTATGCCAAACTAGAGTCTATGGCCTCAATTTCCTTGTACAGTGCTGTATGAGCTCTGTTGTGATCCAAAGCTTGCTAAACCAGATATTTGGGTTATCCAGCCAAAATTGAATCCAGATCATTTTCTGGCAAAACTTATTCATATCCGACCAGAAATCCGGGTGACCAGAGATTAAGTTGTGTAAATTTTCAAGATCTATGGCATCAAACAAGAAAATGAACTACAACATGGTAAGTTGGTTTGTTTTAAGGATTCATAATTTAGACAATTCTCATATTATGCTTAAATGCACAGAATTTTTCCAACACTTCCTACTTTCCTAAATATCATGATATACTTCCTTTACATTAGTTCATGGTTATACAAATTAATCAAACATTACGCATGACTACTGACAAAAATTAAGACCAAATAATATAAATCTACTAAATGCCTTATTACATAGTGGTTACCATGACAACGTTACTAAGACATCCCAAGGTATGCATCTTACCTGGACCTGTCTAAACTACCTTTGCTTATCAATTAAGCCAATGACTTAACTTACATATCTTACTAAAGCCAAGGGACCACAATTTCTGTCAACTGTGTGAGGGCAACCAAGTGCTTACCTATGATGAAATAAAGACTTTGTAATACTGGATACCTAGAAATGTCTTGCAACACCGCCTGGTTCGTTCCGTTTTAGATAACGATTGCCATGTACATATTATTATGTAGATACGAGAAATAAGACCTACGGCTTACCGCTCACTTATCTCCATCCTAATCCTAAATACTCTGGCATTTTGGGTTCCTTGTAGGAGGCTCTCAATCTTGTTAATCCATTGCCTTCCTCTCGTCTTAGTCGTCTGTCAAAACACAACAATAGGTAACGAGGGACAGGTAAACAATAGAGATCGGGCTCTACAATCTGCACCATAAGTTAGCCAAGTAGCATTCACGACCTCTTGTGAGATGCTTTTTTGTTTCAACAAATTTGAACATTTATTTTTCCCCCAAGTTGATATTCTGAAGATTCTCACTACGCATGTGCCAAGTACACTTTTCAATAGCCAATGCATTTGAGAATGTTTCTACGTAGATGATGTCCCTAAATATTATACAACAACCCCTACATTTAAACTAAGAGTTTAAGAAGTAATAATTTTGCAAGAAATGCTGTGCACTGGAAAAACAATTATAAAATTTAATTGAGAACATGACATCCTAGACTATACATGAATCAACGATCAAAGAAAACGGAAGGAAAATTACGGTAACATAAAATTGCCTTATGAACCGTAATTTCTACATCTTATTTATTTATTTATTTATTTATATATATATATACAAGACGGTACATTGGGATTGTGAGGATACATAATATAGTAATTACAATCTTGTAAAGCCACTAGTACGCGCAGCGTTTCGGGCAGGTCCTTAATCTAAGAAAATTTTAGGCAGGTAAATACTTGCAAAATTTATAAAAAATGATAACAGTTACAAGGCAAGACAAAAAAATAAAAGATGAGAGAAAATTGTAGGTATATTAAAGCACATAGGTAACTCAGATTGATTGCAATGACAGCTTGTATGGTAGTTGACAAAAATTGGCAGGCACAATACAGCACATGGCTAGCACCTAAAAGAAGACAGCAATGAACACAATGATAAGGTTGTTTGGGTTAAGTACATAAAAATTGGGAGATTGGGTAACACTAGGTACAGAGCAAATTTAAAGCTCAGTGTAGGAAACTACGAAGATGAAATTAGGTACTTTTTGGTTTTGTTTTTAAATGAGGCAAAAGTTTGACAGTTTTTCAATTCACTAGCGAATAAGTTCCATAGACTAGGTCCCATAATTTCCATAGAGTGTTTACATAGATTAAGATTGACCCTGGGGATATCAAAGAGATATTTATTTCTGGTGTGGTGATAATGGGTCCTATCTGTCCAGGGAGAGTTTCAGAGCATGGTTTGCATTTAAGAACAGGGTTTTGTAAATGTAGTTGACACAAGAGAATGTGTGGAGGGAGTTAATATTTAACAAGTTTAGGGATTTAAACAAGAGAGCTGAGTGTTGTCTGAGAGCAGTTAGTTATTATTCTGATAGCAGATTTTTGCTGGGTGATGATGGGCTTAAGGTGGTTTGCAGTCGTAGACCCCCATGCACAGATACCATAATTAAGATAGGGGTAGATTAGTGCATAATATAGTGAGAGGAGAGCAGAGTTAGGAACATAATATCTTTTTTAGAGAGTAGACCAACTGTCTTAGAGACTTTCTTAGTTATGTGTTGAATGTGGGTGCTGAAGTTGAGTCTCTTGTCTAGGAATAGGCCAAAAATTGCCATCATTTTTATTACTGATGTTAATGTTGTCTATCTGTAGCTGAATTGCATTTGATGATTTGCTTCCAAATAAGATGTAGTAGGTCTTTTCTATGTTTAATGTTAGTTTGTTAGTTGACATCCATAAGTGGACTTTTTTAATTCATTATTCACAACATTATTTAGTGTATGTGGGTTGGGGTCTGAATAGATAAGAAATTATCTTCGGAAAATATAGAATTCAATTTCTTTCTTTATTATGCACCCCATACCCATCCCGTGGGCGGTGGTGTAAAGGGTTACAGAGGAACATAATCGGTTCAGGAACTGAACCCTCTAGTTCATTTAGCTAAGCAATAGCAATCTTTTGACGCTAGTTACAAAATTATTAATGTTATATATACATGTACACATACTCATGCATACATGTACACATACATACGTATACATATATACATACACATACATATTTAATCACTCACACAAATACACACATCAATAATATTTTGTGTCACAAGTGATTCAACAAGAGGCTCACAACAGTCACTATACAAGGCACTTTACATCTTTGAGGAGTCGCACAGTTACTAGTCTTCTTTCTAGTCTAGTTACTAACATGTCCGAGCATGTTACTAGTGTAACAAGCTCGGACACGAGCATGTTACAGTTATGTTTTAAAGAGTTAAGAACAATTAAGGATGATAAGGAGTTACTTACAATCAATGTATCAAGTTTGGAGACTTGTACACATTTCAGTGCAAGGAGCAAGGCAAATAGTTTGGTCTGAAGGGTAGAGGCCCAGTTGTTTATACGGACTATAATATAAGCCATCGCCCATTGTCAGGACAACTGCACTTCCAGCTGCACCCGTGGGGCGGTGTAGGGAACCATCAGTGTATATGATTTGAGAGAGAGAATGCTCTGTGGACAGAGCATCAATATGGCTTAATGCGTTGAGCTTTGCCTCAAGACGAAGCTTGGGCTGATCTCTAATTTGCTTCTTGGGTGGAAAGGGAGGGATTAAAACTGGAAAGTGTGTAATCTCCCACGGTGCAGGAAAGTGCCGTTGTTGTTTCTCTTGGTACAAATGTAAGCCAAACAAATCCGAACAAGCTTAAATGGTCCCCAAGCCAAACATGCAACTGAAAACCCCACACACAACAAGTGAGGTGAACTCCACACCCCACACTCCAAAGTCAACTAGTGAGGTGATTCGATGAGATATCTATGCCCAAGATATCTAAATTTAGAGATATCTAAAACCCTGATTTGTGCCTCGGAGAGGCTGCGGGATCCAGTAAGTTCAGTAGAACTTCGGTTTCAAGTCTTTTACCCTGTCGTAGCTCAGTCGAATTAAGGCAGTGTCTGGGATGCTCCCAGACGCAGGTTCGAATCCTCGTCACGGCCCTTGTGGATTTGTTCATTTATGCCCAAGCTTAATTACCACCAAATGCTGTCCAGTCGTTGGGGGATATAGCCTAGTGGCTGGGGGTGCTCCACCGGAACTCCCAAAGTCTTACGATATTTAATACCATGATTAATATAACCGTAATTACCTTCGTAAATGCATTAGTATAAATTTAAATATACGGACTTGTAATTAGTTATTATTTGTAATGGATTTATTAAATCTATAATGGATTAAATAAATTATATTATTACTATTATTATATTACTCGTGGCCAGTCACGAGTAAGAGTGCCACACTATGGCACTGACCACAAGAGTGCCACACTATGGCACTGACCACGAGTAAGAGTGCCACACTATGGCACTGACCACGAGTAAGAGTGCCACACTATGGCACTGACCACGAGTAAGAGTGCCACACTATGGCACTGGTTACGAGTAAGAGTGCCACACTATGGCATTGGCCACGAATAAGAGTGCCACACTATGGCATTGGCCACGAGTAAGAGTGCCACACTATGGCATTGGCCACGAGTAAGAGTGCCACACTATGGCATTGGCCACGAGTAAGAGTGCCACACTATGGCACTGACCGTGAGCAGTGTTGCCACGCCAAAATACTGACCATGAGCAGTGTTGCCAGGCCAGCGCACCAGCCATGAGTAATGCTCGTGGTTTAAAAATGAAGGACTGTCCATTATTGCATAACACTGTAGTTATAGATTCCTTCAAATTCATGCGCACATACTAAATTATCCTCGCCTCTCAAGGTATCAAGTATATATAGGCGTCGGGCCAGATTCACGTAAGCACTTACGAACGTGTACATTTTTCCTCAATCATTGACGGCTTTGCTTACATTTATGAAACAGTTTACAAGAATGAAAACTTCCCAATCGAGTGTTTTTATTGTTATAAACGGCCTCCTGGTGCTTCGGAGCTCATTAACTGTTTAATAATTGTAAACAAAGCCGCCAAAGATTGATAAACGATGTACAGGCTCGTAAGTGCTTACGCGAATCTGGCCTCAAGCCGGAAAGGTTATGTAGCACCATCAAATGTGCGGACTAGTCAGAGGGCGCTAAATATCACTGAAGATGCCAATATGAGAACAGAAAAAGTAACTGGAAACTTTTAAGTCGAACAAACTAACAGGAGAATAGCTTGAGCTACCTCATCCCTTTGTGTGTATTTTACATCAATAAACTTATTTCAATTTCAATTTCAAATTCAAACTAACAATACTGAGGAATGTCACACAACCAAGGTGTAATTTTGGCTCGAAAATTACTCTTGGACCAAATTATAAGAAGGCCTTACTGTATAAAGGATCAAATTAAATTGCATATTGACTTTGCTTAAAATATATTCTCAGATTTTAGATATTTTTTTTCCTTTTTTTCCCTCCAATTTCTTATTTTTTTATTATGCACCCCATTCCCATCATGTAAAAACTTTATTACATATTCGTTGAGGGAGATCATTACATACACAAATCATTAAAATATTACCCACCAACCAATGCCCGGTAACATAAGAGCAGTATAGCTGTAAAACTACTCCGAATAATAATTATGATATCAATTAAGTCTCTCAAAGCAGTTTATCAAGATTGTTTACAAACTATATACACTTTTTTTACTGGTCTGGCCGGTGTTCTGTGACCATTACACTTATATTCGAGTACAATACAAATTAAAACATATTTAAAATAAATAAATAAATATAAATATGTTTATTCAGGTAAGGTACATACATACAAGTGATGTTACATTAATGGATTGATATATAGATAGAGCTAGTACATACAATGCCTAAAGCCACTATTACGCAATGCGTTTCGGGCAAAGTGAGAATTTACAAATTTAAGTGAGAATAAACTAATCCGGGCTATTGATGACAGACAGCAAAGGTTATCTTCCAAACAATTAACGAACCTTTATTGTTTTCTTAAATTAAATTGTCTAAATTCTCATTAGATCCCTTGCCCTTTCACACCTGCAGCTGTAACGGAGGTCACAGGATGTATAAACTTCATTTCAAGTCCTGGTGCATTCTTAAAGTGTCACTTTTTCTTTATTATACATCCTTCACCAGGATTCTGTATCTCAATGTTACTTACTGCACATCTATACCATAAGAGAATGTTTGTCTGTGTGTGTGTCCAACGTTAGAGGCCAGATGGTTGGGGCAGCCTCACCCAAATTATCAGAGGGAATGGTCTGGGGTCCGGGATGAACATAGTCTAGTTGGAGTCACCAGAACTCATAAGGGAAGAGCGTGCAAGGATCATATTCAGACCCTCATACAAATATACAAATAATGGTGGCAGTGGTGCTGTTGTTTCTGGCGGTGGTGCTTCTGTTGGTGGCGATGCTGGTGGTGGTTGTGGTGGTGGTTCTGCGGTTTCTGGCGGTGGTGCTTGTCTTGGTGACAATGCTGCTGCTGCTGCTACTGCTGGCGGTGGCGGTGCTGCTGCTTCTGGCGGTGGTGCTGGTGTTGGTGCTGCTGCTAGTGGTGGTGTTGATAGCAGGTGATTATCAGTTGAGCTCGCAACTTTTGTGCTCCCGAAACACCTTAATAATAAGTCTCATATTCCAGCCATCCTCCAGGGTTCCTGCGCAAGATGAGTTTGCGACACTCGTCATAAATAACGATAAGTAGCGAGAATGGAAGAGCTGGCAGCCACCAATAGAACCTGGAGAGAAAAATGCGCAGATTGCCTTTAATCACATATAATCATTATATTGCTAAAACTGTCAGATAGTCAGTACTGATTAATTAAAGAAGATTAAGCCACCTTACGGGCATGAGTAGCTCGTAGACCTAGTACTGATTATCTGACTGGAAACCATCGTCACTAAATATTATTACAGATACTTAAGTTAATTGTGTAATAAATTGTCAACATACTGCAATATTTATTCTTTACGACTCATGTGGGGCTCCCAAATTTCACCTGGGTGGTCAATGTGCTTGATCAACTTGGATTGATGACTCTGCCCCTATTTTTGCAGTGGCTAACTCCTCGCCAGCTTCGAGATTGTGTAGTGCAGACTTGGAGCGGCCTGTAGGGTCAGTTGTGAGGCATCCTAAATCTCCGTGTCTCAAGTTGTGTACACGGACGCGTCGGGTCTCGGGTAGGGCTTTGTCTCTAGTCGTCACCAGCAGGGAGTCACGAATTAAGGCTCTTCTGTAGACTTTGATTTAGAGGATATCATCACTTCTGGCTTCTCGGAGTTTAATCCTCCAATACCGTTCACATTCGTGGCTTCTCTAATGTGCTCACAGACTGTCTCTTTAGCTTCCGTTCGATTTCACTGGATATGTGAAACGTTCGGTCTTCCGTAGGTGGAACGTTAGCTGTGTATGTGACTATTTCTGAATTAGGAGGTGGATACTCTGTATCTGAACTGACACCGAGAGTTAAATCCCCTGCAGTTCAGGCTCTGATGGAGAGCTTTGGGGTTGCGACATTCCTTTGCTCCGATGTGGCCGGTTCAGCTCGGGTTTCCAGGCTGCTCTTGCATTGCCACGACAAAGTTATGGTAGTAACGTGAAAAACTAGTAAACATTTCTGCTCGCCATATTGTTGGTCGGTCGTATTCCGAAAATCACGCGGGTGAGTGTACGTTGTATGTACGCTTTGACACTCTTAACACTTATTATTACGTAGGAATTATTGAATATTATGAATCTAATATATTCTCTTGTTATAAATCGCTATAATATTTTCAACATTTTTGTTACTAGTTGTCACACTAAAGATTTTTTCTTACTGAACATGAGAGTCATGCATGAGGGCAGAGGAAGGACTTCACAGCATGCTGCTCTAGTTCAAGTACCTTTATTGAGACAATAAAATACATCTCAAAGGGATAGAGTAGCTTAGGCTATTTCTACTCTTCTCATACACACAGAAATCACAATAGCATGATACATCAAATGAACAAATTTACAAGGGCCGTGATGGGGGTTCGAGCCTACATCCGGGATGATCCCAGACGCGCCTTAATCGATTGCGCCACGACATGGTAAAAAGAATTGCTGCTGTTGGTAGAACAGCTTGTTGAGAGTCCAGGTGCATGGGGGAAATCGACACAAACCGGGGTTTGTGTCTCGGAGAGGCTGCGGGATCCGTGTGACGGCAGTAGCACTCCCGATTGCAATTCTTTTACCATGTCATGGCGCAATCAACTAAGGTGCGTCTGGGATCATCCGGGACGTAGATTCAAACCCTCATCACGGCCCTTGTTGATTTGTTCATTTACCCTTCTCATGCTGCACTATGCTGGTCACCACGCGGAAAAAAGTAACATTATGGGGACCCACAGTCTACGGCTTAATTAAATATACGAATGCAGTGGGGGTAGAAATAGCCTAAGCTACTCTATCCCTTTGAGATGTATTTCTTGCTTATCTTAATAAACATACTTGAACTTGAACTTGTACGAATGCAGAACGTTTTAATAAATCAGCAAAGTATAATACTGTATTCATATTTGCGTAACATATATATACACTACATAGCAAGAGTTGTTGCCATAAAGTTGTTGTTGTATGTGTGAAATTCTTAACATTATTGTGAATGAGAAGAAGATAATACTTACTTGAGTGGGTACATTCTGAGGCCGGTGTCCATGCCCGGGGTGTAGGAGAGGAAGGCGGCCAGAGCAGTCTCGAAGAACAGGCCAAAATTAAGCGCCTGGTTCCTGAAAAGGATCACATATATTAATAACCTATTGTCCAATATGGACATCCAATACTATGCAAAAAATAAATGGAAGGTTTTAATGTATCTTCTTGAGGTTATCTTGAGATGATTTCGGGGCTTTTAGTGTCCCCGCGGCCCGGTCCTCGACCAGGCCTCCACCCCCAGGAAGCAGCCCGTGACAGCTGACTAACACCCAGGTACCTATTTTACTGCTAGGTAACAGGGGCATAGGGTGAAAGAAACTCTGCCCATTGTTTCTCGCCGGCGCCCGGGATCGAACCCGGGACCACAGGATCACAAGTCCAGCGTGCTGTCCGCTCGGCCGACCGGCTCCCCAAATGTAAACAACAAAACTGAAACGGCATTAATGTCTTAAAAACCATCTATCTAAAATTACAGTTAGTTTTTTAAAAACGTGAAACCAATCCTCTTCTGTTAGTAAATTCAAGCGATTTAAATGAACTTACTTCATTCCCTGGTGAAAGAGGGAAAGACGTCGGGTCTTGCAGACGATCAATACTGCCCACTGCACAATCACAATGGAGATGAAGAAGGCAGTGTGGCATGTGTGCTCTAGAACCTTGCGGTCACTGTAGGTCTGAGAAAGATTAAAATAAATAGCAATATTTACTATAATGGCTAATTTCTAACTGATAAATTGACAAACATGCATATCACCGGCTGCTATAGTTAAAGTACGTTTATTGAGACAATAAAATACATCTCAAAGGGATAGATGTGCAGACACCATGACCATCCAGTCACACCTTCGGCTCGACAGGGACGGAATTGCATCCTGGGCGGGGTCAGTAATTCGACCTTGGGGGAGCAGGGGAGTTAAAGTCTATGAATACACTCTGGCTGCCTGTCCCCCGACACAATGAATTATTAACATTATTAAGTATAGAGTATTTGACTTTCCCCCGAGTCCGACTATATTACACAAACACGTTATGAAAGTAAAGGGGCCCACGACTTCTTGTCTGAGACAGGAAGTTTGTTACTGTCTCAGACAACGTGAATCAAACTCCATAACCATCATTACCACCACCTTTCCTTAGTACTAATGTTATATTCAGTTGTTATTATTTTAAAAAACAGCAATTGCTTGTTTCCCTACAAGGATACTGGACAATAGTTCAATTACTTAATTTCAAATTGGCTGTACTTCTGTTAACTTCCAAACCACTGTAAATACTCAACGTATACCTCAACCATTGTATTAACTTCAAGACGTTCCGGACACGATGTGGGTGTAGCGGCTACACCAGAGCCGCTGCGCAGAGCCGTTCACAAACACCCGTAACGCTTTTATATATTTAAATATATTTATGCTAACCCCTTTGTTTCCTGTGTAATAATCATACCCAGGTCAGTTAAATTATTTCCCTTCCAATACCAAGCATTTCTCGTCCTTA
Organism: Procambarus clarkii; assembly: GCF_040958095.1. Taxonomy (NCBI): domain Eukaryota; kingdom Metazoa; phylum Arthropoda; class Malacostraca; order Decapoda; family Cambaridae; genus Procambarus; species Procambarus clarkii. The sequence continues at coordinate 17,767,441 of NC_091219.1, forward strand.
TCAACCTGCTGTTTTGTACAGAACAGTATTAGGAGCCTTACTGAAGTTACCAATTAATAATTAGGTGCTTGTATATATATATATATATATATATATATATATATATATATATATATATATATATATATATATATATATATATATATATATATATATATATATATGTATGCACTAAGTTGCTTTTAAACCGCAAGTTTGAAGTACAGAACTTTAGATACTCACACCCACCAGGGGACTTGAACCCTGGCCATCAGGATGGCAGGTACGCACTTGTATTCACTACACCATACTCAGAGCCCCAAAAGAGGTGGGAATTCGGGGTATTTAACTTCCCAGATATCCCATCCTCTCCAGGCAATGAGACAGTGAGAGATCATTCACGTTTTCCATCAAGCCCTATTATATGGGAGAACACGGTGTCCATGCTTTAATGCACTAACTTGCTATTAAACTGCAAGTTTGAAGTATAGAACTTTCGACACTCACACCCACCAGGGGACTTGAACCCTGGCCATCAGGATGGCAGGTACGCACTTGTATCCAATACACCATACTCAGAACCCCAAAAGAGGTGGGAACTTGGGGTTCCCAATCCAAACAACTTTACCATTGTGATCATTGCTGTTTTCTTATATGTGCTATCAATTTGCTGTATGGTGCCTATTAATCTTTGTTTAAATTACCAATCAAGCTGTCAATGCATTCAATCAGAGATTTAATATACTAATGTGCTTTAATATATCTACTAATCTCTCTCATCTCATTTTTTTCGTGCAATGTATCTGTTATCATTTTATTAATTCTGCTAGAATTTACCTACTTAAAATTATCTGTTAGATTAAGGACCTGCCCGAAACGCTGCGCGTACTAGTGGCTTTACAAGATTGTAAATACCATGCTACATATCCTCACAAACCCAATGTACCTTTTTGTATATAAATAAATAAATAAATTATAATACATACAAATACAAATTAGTATCATTCTTAATATCTTGGCCAAAAGTTTAACTTATATAAATAACTTTGGCCGTGTTTTAAGTAAGAATCCTCCATTTAGCCATGTACTAACCCATTCCTGACCGTAGGTATCTTCCACATCATTGATAGCCTCAGAGTCCCACTGTCGACGGATACCAATGAGTTTGTTTGGAAGGAAGCCATTGTCTGCCATGATGACAAAGTAGGTGAAGAACCCTCCGAAGGTCTGGATTATGCCCAGCTGACCATAGGCCACGGAGATGAGCCTGTTGTGTAGGATAACTAATTATGAGTATCTACTCTGGGGGCAGTATTGAATAATAAATTTCATAATCTTAGAATGCCTAGATATTAAACAAAATTTATTTCAAGGTTCACCTCATCTCTCTTATTTTGCTTGTATGAACGCTCTACGGTAAAGGTCTATTTGCTTGAAATGTATTTTGATATGTAAAGAAAAGAGCAAACTATTCAGTAAGACAACACATTACCTCTCGTTCACCAGCTTGTCGCTGAAGGGATTACGTGGCATGCGCTTCATTATATCAGATTCAGCAGATTCATAGGCTAGGGAAATGGCCGGCACCTAAAGATTAACAAAACTAAGTTACTATCTTTTAGCAACAAGTAAAAAAATAATGAATTATAAAATAAATGTTCTCATGCATGTGTTAGATCACAGGACAGCCTCTGAAGAGTTCACGCGCTGCACTAAAGTCAAGATCTGCTGTCTTCTGCTGGGCATGTGAGGCTTTGTCAATATCTGCCGACAGGTTTAATGTCATGAAACTAATTTTTCTCAGCGGCCCTCAATAGTACAGAGGAAGAAGAGCATGGAGATTGATGATCAACCTGAAACAAATTTGACCAGAGAGCACAGGTGAAGCAAAACCACGAATTTTAATTAAGAAAGAGAACAATACAAATAGTAGTTTTCCAGTGGTAAACACCCATCTTTAACTGATTATACTGCACCTCTGCTTGCTCTAATGCCTGAAAGAATGTTTGAAGGGCTGGAAAAGATGCAAAACGAAACCATGAGGATCATTCTCGGATGCCCCCAGGCAACTAAATTACTAACCATGAGGAATTTTCCAAGTGTCGAATCACTGAAATCAATACTTTAATTGGTTTCAATATGCTTAGGCTAACCCACCCCCAACCTCTGCAATATCGCCCTCCGAGCGTTCTTTATCGAAGGTCAGATTCCTTAAAATAGAATATTAAAACTGCAACCGTATGTATCGTAGGAAGATTAGTAATTACTAATTATTAATCTTCCTTCTGCTTGGTCTTGAAGGAGCCGGCCTCGGTAGAAAGGGGGCTGTGACGATCTCTATCTGGAACCCGTAGGTGCGGGACTCAGAAGTCCACCTCTTGGGGCTCGTGCGACCCAGGTTCTGCTTCAGGTGGGTGGGGTCGTTCCTGCCCTTGATGGGGTGGTTCTTCTCCGGCCCCGACCACGGTGGTCTCCGGGTTTGGAGTCCCTGTGCCTTTTTTCACCAACTTCGAGGTCAACTCCTGAGCTCACAGTTCCCGCGACGGCGCTGGAACCAATCGTATTGGTGTTTGCCTTTCCATTAGAGACTTTCGGCGTCGTGAAGAGGGGGGTGGGGGGTGGGACCTGCTGCATGGGTGACAGCTTCTCCATAGCAAAAAAAAAACCCTGGCTTTGCTCCCTGGAGAGGCCACTCCAGACCGGCAACCAGGGCGTAACTCCATGTTCTCCTGAGACTGATGGATGCCTACTACTATGTATCGGGTTCGTGATTGACCAAAACAAACGACAACGGCACTTCCCTGCACCACGAGAGATCATCCCTTTCCAAATTACTATCCCTAGGCAGAATTGATGTTCTGTTCATTGAGCGCTTTCTCTCACAAACTATTTACACTGACGGTTCCCTACACCACTCCCCTGGTGCTGCCAGGAGTGCAGATGCTATGGCAACAAGAGACGGCTCCTATTCTGAGTGGCGAATACGTATAAATGACTGAGTCTATACTCTTCAGACAGAATTGTTTGGCATACTCCTTGCACCCAAACGAGTAAATGTATCCAAAGTTAAACAAAATATAATTTTAACTCGTTATCATCCCAGATTGCACTCAACATGTCAAGACATAACCGTAACATGCTTAAGTGTGATGCAAGGTACAGATATAATAAAATAGTCAATAATGGATTCAGAGTCTGTCTCCTATGGATCCTATCCTATATTGAGCTTCGAATGCATGATAGAACTAATGAATTATCCAAAACATGTGCTCTTAAAGAAAGAGTTGGTTTCCACCTTGGATTGTCTTTGATCGTCCTGAGGTCAGTCATATATCGAGAACTGCTACAAAAGTTAGTAGATCTGAGACAAAGTGCAATTCACACTAGTTATTCTATCGTACTATTATGCAGGAAAAGCCACACATCTATGGGTCTATCATGCAGTAAGGTCAACAGACTCCTAAACGTTACTACAGGTAGGATTAGGTTAGGCTACAAGCACATCTGGAGCGTGCTTGTAGCCTAACAAGCTAACATCTGGAGTTTGCATCACCTATTTAAGTACATCTAATCAAATGTAAACTGTCAGCAGAACAAATCACATACTTTATGTCACTATATAATTGAATGAGAAGAATTTCAAGAATTTTGTGATAATTATATCACAAACGTTCAAGAATGTGCATTTTATCCTCAATAATGTACGACTAGAAATATTACTCATTTTAATTATTATAACAAAATATAGATAAACTGTTTTGGATACTATTAAGCTGTAATATGAAAGGAATATTTTTACTAATTATTAGCAGCTGTGTTGCTAATAATTGCTAGAATATTGTTATTTTTATTTAAAAATATATTAATCCACAATATTATCAAATAACCAGTGCCACTAACTTACCATATCAGTACCCAGATCAATGCATAGGATGGTCACAGTACCCAAGGGTAAAGGTGCAGCGGCAAATATATAGAACAAGAATGGCGCCATTTCGGGTACTTTGGAACTCAAAGTATAGCAGATCGATTTCTTGAGGTTGTCGAAAATGAGTCTGCCCTCCTCAACACCAGTGACGATGGAAGCAAAGTTGTCATCTAACAAGATCATATCAGCAGCCTGTTTGGACACGTCCGATCCAGCAATACCCATAGCAACACCTGAGGGAAGCAAATGTTAACGTTAGCAGAGCTTTAACTCTTCTATGAGGTCATAAAGCAGAAAACTGCAAAATCACCTTCGTATACATTGTCAAGACAAATAACAGAATAACATTTTATAAATTACAATTTCCTTGCTACATGAACCAAAATAACTTACCAATGTCAGCCTTCTTGAGAGCAGGAGAGTCATTAACACCATCACCAGTCACGGCAACAATGGCTCCCATGCGCTGACAACCTTCAACAATGATTAGTTTCTGTTGAGGTGAAGTACGGGCGAACACAATTTCATTGTATTGAATTAGAATATCATCTAATTGTTCAGCTGTCATGTTTCGCAGTTCTGAGCCATGGACAACAGCGGCCTTGGCTGTAAGAGGGTCAACTTCATCAATAGAGAGGTTCAGTCTCAGGGCAATATCCTCAATAGTTTCATTACCTTCGGATATGATGCCTACAGACTTGGCAATTGCCTTGGCAGTGATTGGGTGATCACCTGTAACCATGATAATCTTTATTCCAGCTGATCGGCATTTTGCTACAGCGTCAGGTACAGCAGCTCGAGGAGGATCAATCATAGACATTAATCCTACAAAACGAAGGCCATGTACAGGGAAGTTTATAGACTCTGAATCGAAGGGATATCCAAGAGGATACTTATCAGCAGGCAACATATAGTCACAGAAACCAAGTACACGCTCTCCAAGACCTCCTAGTTCCAAGTAGGCATTGTTGAAGGACTCTTTTAGCTCTTCATCCAGAACCCTATCTTCATCATTAATATAAATAGTCGAGCAGCGTTCTAGGATCCTCTCAGGGGCCCCCTTCATGACTAGGAGGTAGCGGGGGTCACTTTTATCCTCGGTTTCATGTACAGATACTTGGTATTTATTTGTGGAATTGAATGGAACTTCGCATACTTTTTTGTTTCGTGCTCGCCAACCCATTACATCTCCAACAGAATGTTCAACACACTTAAGCAAAGCAGCTTCAGAAGCATCTCCGTTTACTTCACGCTTCAAGACAGGAACAGACTCTTGGTTAATTTGGAACTCGGCACGGTTGCAGAGTGCAGCTATTCTACACAATGCCATCCAGCCTTGAGATGCGGTCTTGCAAAGAGGAGCATCAGTATTGAATTCTGACGTTTCTGCTTCAATGATTTCATTATCAAACCACATGTGGGCCACTGTCATGCGGTTCTGGGTCAGGGTTCCAGTCTTATCCGAACAGATGGTGGAGGTGGACCCTAGAGTTTCAACAGCTTCCAAGTTGTTGACAAGACAGTTCTTCGCCGCCATTCTCTTGGCAGTGAGTGTCAGACACACAGTGACTGTGGGAAGCAGACCCTCAGGTACATTGGCTACAATTATACTAATGAGGAAAACAACAGCATCTAACCAGTGATAACCTGAAAAATATATATTCTAGTTAATTACGTAACAACTCCAGTTCTGTGTATAACATTTAAATTTTTTATTACAATTTTGAAGTTTTAAAGTCATATAATTAGTGAGAAACACTGAGATTAGCTTCAGCTATTGTTGCGGTAACTGCTAAGAGTAAAGTTTAATAACATATCAAACGTGAAACTGAGAAAATGTTGAATTTAGTACAAAATTGACATCAGTAATCATCGTTTGTTAAGAACAAAGTTTAATAAATGTTATCACAAAGAGTAAGCGAATGTTGAGAAAGTAAGGATGTTGTATTAATATTAAGACTACAGCTGGGAAAAGTTGAAAGTAAAATATAAGGAAGAATGGTGAGAGAGCGAGATCATAGCTGGAAAGGAATAGTAAGCGTGTTTACTAAACAACACGAAAGGTGTGTTTGGGATCGTGACGTCAGAAGAGCAGTTATTCAAAACTGTTGGAAAAATGAAACTACCAGGATGTCAAGCAACTTATACAAAATGTAAAATATGATGACTAATTTGATAAAATCTTACCCATCAATAAGGCAACCCCACAGAAGAGACCTCCCAGGAATACTGCTACAGCAGTGATGATGTTGATGAAATGGTCGATCTCTCTGCCAATGGGGGTGTCGCCAGAGTCCAGACCAGACGCCAGTCCAGCAATGCGACCTATAACTGTGTTGTCCCCGATGTTGATCACAATACCTTTGGCAGTACCTGTAAAAAGGCATTTTCAAAATTAATATTTACCATTATAAATAACGAAAAATAAGTTTATATTTAAAGATAACTAAGGATTGTTCTTACCTTCAACGGCATTGGTGGAGCAGAAAGCGAGGTTCTTGGTCTCCAGCGGGTTGTCTGATGAGAAATCAGGTGAACGGATTTGTGGCTCAGATTCTCCAGTTAGTGAGGAGTTGTCTACCTGTATGGTAAACATTACTACATATTAAAAAGCACAAGGTTACCTATCTTTCACTTAACCACGCACCTCAAACACTCAGTAGCCATACAATTATATTTCACTTGAAAGTACTAATATTACTTAACTAAGAGCATGAACAACACCCACCTTAAATCCTCTAGATTCAATAACACGGATATCAGCTGGAATTCGGTCACCGAATTTCACCTCTACAATGTCTCCTATGCAAATTGCATCAGCCTGCAAATTGTGCTTCTCACCTTCACGAATCACAATGGCACACTAAAGGAAGGAAAAATTGTTTACTGTATCAGTTTACCTGTATAAGTAAAAATTTTAATTTACTAAAATCATTTTTTTTAACTAAACACTCATATATGCCATTAAGTTTTAAAATATTTTATTAAGAATATGTTTTAATTACTTGATGTCCTTGTTCCGATCAACAAATGCTTTGTGAATTGTAAATAAGAGAGTCCTTGTTGTGTGATGTGTAAATGGCTGCGTCCTTGTTTTGTGACGTGTAAATGGCTGCGTTCTTGTTTTGTGACGTGTAAATGGCTGCGTCCTTGTTTTGTGACGTGTAAATGTCTGCGTCCTTGTTTTGTGACTTGTAAATGTCTGCGTCCTTGTTTTGTGAAGTGTAAATGTCTGCGCCCGTGTTTTGTGACGTGTAAATGTCTGCGCCCTTGTTTTGTGAAGTGTAAATGTCTGCGCCCTTGTTTTGTGACGTGTAAATGTCTGGGTCCTTGTTTTGTGACGTGTAAATGTCTGCGCCCTTGTTTTGTGACGTGTAAATAAAGAGTATCGTCAAAGAGATTGCTTCACGTAGAATAGCGAGTAATAACTGCACAACCACAACAAACATCAAAGCCACGGCGCGACTAGGCTTTTACCAGCGTGGCGCGTTTAGTTAGGACCCGAGGCTATCAGGGCGACACTTCACCTTTACCTGGTCAAACGTACCACTTATACCTGGCAGGTAGGATTTACTCTACACAATACCAATAAAGTATTTAATTAGTTGATTGGTAAGTCTAGAATAAGGAAAGAAAATGTTGTGGAGAGATGTCGAGGGATAAAGTTAATAGCCCGCTACATTAGCCCGCTATATATGTATAAAGATCTCACGACTTCCAACCCTTTTGTACAGTTAGCATGATCTAGTGGTATAGTACTGGATACGCTAAGAGGCTTGGAGCCTGGCTGTCTGGGTTCGAATCCTTCAGGGGGTGAGGAGTTTTTGGTTGTAAATCTAAATATGTATGCATGCATGGTATGCAATCCTTCTATACCATGCCTAGTGACAGAAGAAATATTATTTACGAATCAAAAAATAATTACCTGCGGGACCATTTTCTTAAAAGATTCCATGATGGCCGAAGACTTGGCCTCCTGGTAGTAGGAGAAGATGCCGCTCACAATCACCACACCCATCAGCGCTAATCCTAGATACAACTGGAAAATATTTCCCACACCAGGTTAATTAACGCCACAATCATAATACAAATGTGTTCAATTTTACCTGGTTTATAAAGTACAGTATACTGTATTCTTTCATAGAATGAAATGTAATAAATTTAAAACGAAAATTACAGTTAATACATCTATGTATTTTTTTCTAAATATTCGTCACAATAATTTGTTGTATGATATTAAATAATCACTTATTTTAATTTAAATGCAACAAAAGCAATAATTACATGAAAAACTAAATAAAAAATATTGCCCATTTAAGATCAGTTTGATAGAATGAGAAGTTGGATCATTGGTTAGGCAATATATTATGTTAAACAGGCTGAGCTATGGGTAGTTTCTTGAAGCATCCTGTAAGAAATAACAAATTAATTAAACTTAAACAATAGACTACAGTAACAAAACAGTCTTGATTTTAGATTATTTCCAAACATTTTAACCGAGACTGGGCTGAAATTAAATAAGTTCCCTCCCATGAGCTAACAGATCTTCGTTTCTTCTGCCACCTGTGGGAGAATATTTTGTTTTGAACAAGAACTTCGGCAGTGAAGAGGAAACCATTACTCCCAGTCTAGGAAGGATTCAAGAAGTGTAAATTTCCTCTTTGAACTGACAACCAGTGACTTTTGGGAAAATTCCAGTTGGAATGCAGTGAGAAACTACGCAAGAATACCATGACAACTAATAGGAGCATCTTCTCTAGGGGTAAAAAAAGGGCTTGGCTGGCCAACCATGTGTCAACCACCCAGTGTCTGTGACCCACTGGTGCTCTCGCACAGTCACTGTCAGTATATTGGTAACTGTATGTAGTCCCAGGGATGAGTGCTATCAGATACGAGGAAAGACTACAGGTATTAAATCTCACGTCACTGGAAGAAAGAACAGGGGAGACATGATTACCACATACAAAATACTCACGGGAACAGACATGGCAGACAAGGACAGATTATTTTGTAATGGCAGTACACAAATAAGGAGATACAGATGGAAATTAGGAACCCAAATGAGCCACAGAGACAGTAGACAGATTTTTTTTTGTATCAGAGAAACGAGCAATTGGAATGCGCTAAGAAGCGAAGCGGTAGAAGTAGTCTCCATACATAGATTTAAATGTAGATATGACAGAGCCTAATAGGCTCTGGAACCCTATACACCAGTCGATTAAGAGTTGAGAATCGGCGGGACTCAAAAACCTTGGCTAGCTCATAGCAAAATACAACTATGTGAGTACCACTATGCCACAGGGACTCATTTTGAGCAGCGGCGAGGCTCGACCTATATTGGGTGATATCAGCTGGCGTCCTTGGGTAGCCATCTCCACTGCTTTGCTCCCATGTTTATGACAGGTTGGATTGGGGTATAATAGCCGTGGCTTCGTAATTGTCGGTCAAATCGCGTCCCTTTTCGGTGGTCGAGATAGCAGCCCTCAAACTCCAGCTGATTTTCGAATTGTTGGCGCTCACTTTTCTTATTCCTGTCCTTCCTTTCGTATATCCACAACTCGAGATGGTTCTGGGTCCCATTAGTTCACTACACTATTTACCACTTTCGTGTTCTCCCGTTCATAATATTCCTGACTGTCAGAATGCTCACCAGGCCTCTTTTCATCGCCAAGGAGCTTTGCGACTTGGGCGTCGTTATTTAGCCTCCAAGTTGTCTTTTTCTTTTTGGCTTGTGATCCAACGCTGAGATTGTTAGGATGGTTCAGGTTTGTTATTTAAGTCGCAAAGTCCCTTTCTTCTCTGAAATGCATCCAGTGGTTGGATTTGGTTTGGGGTTCTAAGTCAGTGTTCCTCTTCCTTCCGGATTATACCTTTGACAAGGTTGCCTCCCATTTGCAGTGGATTAAGTGAAGATGGTGACTATCTCGTCAGATTATTGAGTGCTCTTGAGTCACTTTAACTTTGTGTGTAACGTGATCAATGGGTCAGCTTTGTCTTGGAATCTATGGTCGGAATTTTGTCGATGGATTTGAGATCGCTTAGTGTGCACTCCTTGTGTTCTCTAAAATCTCTTGCTATGCAGGCTTCCTCTATTGGTTTTTGATGTATTAATCTCAGTGTTTAAGTGCACTCTAATGTACAGAAGACAGCAATCTGGCTGATACTTCAGCTTCCGCCTATTTTAAGGCTCGACTCCAGCGCACTCTCACCCATCGAGGTCAGGAGGATCTTGTCTTACCAGTCCACTGTGTTGTTGCCTAAGTAAAATACATTTAATGTGGCATGAAAGTTTCGTTATTACATGCATACAAGCACACAGTCCAAAGTTAAATATATAAATTTATGGAAAATATAAATTTATTCTTGTTTACCAAGAGGACACGTGCACGCACTCATAGCCTAGCAGTGATTTACAAACGCTTACATTATCATTGTTGGGTTCTTCAGATGACGAAGCCTCAATGGAGTAACCAATGAAGCAGAGGATGGCGCCCATCCACAGGAGGAGTGCAAAACCAAAAAAGAGGTGATGGCAAAATTTAATCCACTCAGGAGTCTGCTGGAGTGGAGTCAGTGTATTTGGACCATCTCGTTCTGTGCGCCGGCGAGCCTCTGCTTTTGATAGACCCTGGAAAAATACGTATATACTTAAATATAATTTCTACTCATAAATGATCTACCGTCTAATAATTTCGCATTCTGGCTTAGCTTGGACGTGAAGAAGTCAACATTTGCTGCACCAAGGAAGAGATGTGACAAACCATGGGCTGAAGAATTGAATTATAGAAAAATACAACACATTGGAAAAACAACGATTAATATATGGTAATTGGGGGACATAGATTAATAAATGGTAATTGGGAGACTTCTTAATATTGTTGCAAGTTACTGAATATTAATATTATAATTGTGAATTCTGCCGAATTTGTTGTTAAGGCAGTGTCTGGGATCATCTCGGACGTAGGTTCGAATCCTCGTCACGGCCCTTGTGGATTTGTTCATTGATGTATCATGCTATTGTGATTTCTGTGTGTAAGGGAGCTTAGGAATATATATTAACCTGGAATTGGAAACGATATATAATTATTTATGGTAGAATAAGGAAGGACCTTGACCCAAATTGTACTGCAGGCTATCAACAAATCACTAGATACTTACCCTGTCAGGGTTCACATTAAGTCGCTGGCAGAGTTCCTCAATGGGGATCTTGTGCTCATCAAGTTCCAACTCCTGCTTCAGATTATCCATATCCTTCTCCCCCTTCTTTGGCTTTGACATTTTCTTCTTAGTCTGTAAGATATAAAGATATTAAGAACTGTAAAGGTAAAGATATTAAGAACTGAAAACAACAACCTGACAGATGTCTCAGCGTCACGCTGTAGTGTGTGTGCCAAAGTTGACACGCTAATTGTAAGTGACTCCTTGTCATCCTTGCCTGCCCTCAGCTCCCCATGGCATAACTGTGACGTGCTTATCTCTGAAGCTAGACACAGATATAATGAAATAATCAATGATGGCGTGAAAATCAGTCTCCTGTGAATTCCTTCCCATATTGGTCTCCGAATGCATGATAGAACTGATGAGTTGGCCAAGACTTTTGCTCGTAAAGAGGGAATTGATTACCAACTTGGACCGCCTTTGAGCAGCTTGAGGGCAGTAATATTCCGGGAACATCAACTAAATTTCGGAGACTTGAGGCAAAGTGAAATTCACACCAGTTCCTCCATCTATCATCATTCTATTATGCAGGAAGTACCGCACATCTATGGGTCATCCAATAAGGTTAGCAGACTTCTAGATGTTACCACTGCTAGGCTTAGGCTCGGCTATAAGTACCTCTGGGAGTTTGTAACATCTGCTGATGTAGATTTGACTAAATGTAAACTCTGTCAACAGAACTATTCGCATAATTTGCGTCATTATATACTGGAATGTGAAAAAATCGCCGAATTCAGAGATAACACCATCAATGGTGTCCATGAAATGTGTAAGTACTTCATTCATAATGATGTGCTGCCCGAAATCTTAGCAAAGCATCCAAAATTTGGTTACTGTAGGTAATGCATGAACATGACTGTAAAGCTGCCGCCCAGTTGGGTGGGTGTATAGCAAGACTAGTAACTATGTGATTCACCATAAATGTAAAGTGCCTTGTATAGTGACTGTTGTGAGCCTCTTGTTGAATCACTTGTGATACAAAAGATTATTGACGTGTGTATTTCTATAGGTGATTGAATATGTATGTGTATGTATATGTATATATATGTACATGAATGTATGAGTATGTGTACATGTATACATAACATTAATAATTGTGTAACTAGTGTCAAAAGATTGTTATTTGCTTAGCGAAACGAACCAGAGGGTTCAGTTTCTGAACCGATTATGTGCCTCTGTAATCCTTTACACCACTGCCCATGGGATGGGGTATGGGGTGCATAATAAAGAAATTGAACAATTTTTTTATTAGTGTGCACCTCTACTTTTATAACTTAAGTTTCATATTGCTTAGCTTTTCACCTTTTAATTCAAGTCGTGTACTGCACACCCGACAGTGGAACCGGTTATAACAAACGTCCATAGTTGTACAATCTAATAATAATGCTAAGGTTAAATAACGCTTATATATATTCACATTTTGGATAAATACAGTAATTATGGAAGGTGTTATTCAACATCTTTTTATCACCAACAATATTGTCGTAATATGTTGATTGTTTATGAATATATATATATTGAATCAGCATTATGTGTCACTAGCCTCACAACTATTGAGTCACCATTACGTGTCACTAGCCTCACAACTATTGAGTCACCATTAAGTGTCACTAGCCTCACAGCTACTGAGTCAGCACTATGTGTCACTAGCCTCACAGCTACTGAGTCACCATTAAGTGTCACTAGCCTCACAGCTACTGAGTCAGCACTATGTGTCACTAGCCTCACAGCTACTGAGTCAGCACTAAGTGTCACTAGCCTCACAGCTACTGAGTCACCATTAAGTGTCACTAGCCTCACAGCTACTGAGTCAGCACTATGTGTCACTAGCCTCACAGCTACTGAGGCAGCACTAAGTGTCACTAGCCTCACAGCTACTGAGTCAGCACTATGTGTCACTAGCCTCACAGCTACTGAGTCAGCACTATGTGTCACTAGCCTCACAGCTATTGAGTCAGCACTATGTGTCACTAGCCTCACAGCTACTGAGTCAGCACTATGTGTCACTAGCCTCACAGCTACTGAGTCAGCACTATGTGTCACTAGCCTCACAGCTACTGAGGCAGCACTATGTGTCACTAGCCTCACAGCTACTGAGTCAGCACTATGTGTCACTAGCCTCACAGCTACTGAGGCAGCACTATGTGTCACTAGCCTCACAGCTACTGAGTCACCATTAAGTGTCACTAGCCTCACAGCTACTGAGTCAGCACTATGTGTCACTAGCCTCACAACTATTGAGTCACCATTATGTGTCACTAGCCTCACAACTATTGAGTCACCATTATGTGTCACTATGTAACAAACTAGGCTGTTGTAAGAATTATCCAGAGTGGTTTATCGACAAAAGAGAAGGGGAAGCTGAGCCCGCGTGGTGACCTGGGAACCTGACCCCCAGGGGGAATTCGCGGTGGAAATAACCGACGCTTTGTTCATAAGCTGCGTATAATGAATCATCCTATAGTATTCAGTAATTTAGAGAAAGTAGCCTTTATTTCATTTTGTATTAAAATTGTATTGTATAATAGTACTGGGTACAACATCAAGAGTATTCTAATTATTGAGTTTAAGTCACCATCAGTGACGTCACGAATCAGATCTAACTTGTAAGGCGGAGTGACCGGCGGTCATAGGTCAGCAGGGTTGACAGGTCTACTATTTCTCAAAGTTCAATTATCCATTTTTGGGGGATCGGGAACAGCTTTGCCGTTAGATGTTTGTGTAATCTAATTTCAGTAAAATAATTCAACCAATCTGGATCAATTCAGTACAAACAGAGGTTAATTGTTATAACTTAAACCTTGCTAGTAACTTGGTGAAACTTTGACTAGGCGGAAGGATACAATGTTCTAGTCTGGGCTAGGCCAGACGAGGACAAATCAGTGTGGAAAAGGGAGCAGCTGGGAGAGGTCAAACATCTTACCTCTCCCCGAGACCAGCCCAACATCTTTAGCTGGTAAAACATAGAGGTATAGTTGCTATGGTTATGTATAGAATAGACTCATTTGCCATTCAGGTCAAGTAGGGAGTGTTAAAGTGACAGGGAGTGAACATATTTAGATTTTGTTTTAGTTTTTCTTTTAATAAATTAATTAGTTATTAAATTGCATTTTTATTATTTCCATGTGTTTTATGTGTACACTTGTCCTGGTCACGTGGTCCACACGAAGCAGAGTTGGATTGGGCGCCGATTCTAACATCGAATCGGAATTATCATTACCGTGTAATTTATTCCACACTCAAGGTCATCGTTTATAGTGGGGATCAAGCCCCAAGGTTGATTAATTAGCGTGATCGATCCAGACCTCGATCATTGCTTGTGTTACTGGTCTGGTGGTGGCAGCGTAGAGGCGACTCTAGGGTTTTGCTCAAGGCCTAGGTCACGCCATACTGGTTGTAGAATCCTAAGTCGGTCAATCGTCTTAGGACCACGTGGTGTGGAGTCGGCTTTGGTAAAAGTTTTGGAGTCCCTTGGTAGAGAATAAAAAGTAAGAATACGGGTAGAGGGAGTAGAAGGAAAGATAAGTAGAGAGAGGAACCCCTAACCCGTGTTACAACTAGCCTCACAACTATTGAGTCACCATTAAGTGTCACTAGCCTCACAGCTACTGAGTCAGCACTATGTGTCACTAGCCTCACAACTATTGAGTCACCATTATGTGTCACTAGCCTCACAACTATTGAGTCACCATTATGTGTCACTAGCCTCACAGCTACTGAGTCAGCACTATGTGTCACTAGCCTCACAGCTACTGAGTCACCATTAAGTGTCACTAGCCTCACAGCTACTGAGTCAGCACTATGTGTCACTAGCCTCACAACTATTGAGTCACCATTATGTGTCACTAGCCTCACAACTATTGAGTCACCATTATGTGTCACTAGCCTCACAACTATTGAGTCACCATTAAGTGTCACTAGCCTCACAGCTACTGAGTCAGCACTATGTGTCACTAGCCTCACAGCTACTGAGTCAGCACTATGTGTCACTAGCCTCACAGCTATTGAGTCAGCACTATGTGTCACTAGCCTCACAGCTACTGAGTCAGCACTATGTGTCACTAGCCTCACAGCTACTGAGTCAGCACTATGTGTCACTAGCCTCACAGCTACTGAGGCAGCACTATGTGTCACTAGCCTCACAGCTACTGAGGCAGCACTATGTGTCACTAGCCTCACAGCTACTGAGGCAGCACTATGTGTCACTAGCCTCACAGCTACTGAGGCAGCACTATGTGTCACTAGCCTCACAGCTACTGAGTCAGTTATGTCAATGTTATGTTTGAAGATACCTTTTATTTCTGCTGATATTCGTTATTAAAAATAGTTGTTTACATATGTGCTTCAAAATATTTATAATATTATTTCAACAAATCTTTGATATTGATAAAAATTCGTTCAGCAAATATCCATATATATTTTGGCTTGCAAATTTTTTAAATTGCGTTTTAAGAGCAGAATTGCGCTGCTATCTTGAGATACCTGCTATTAAATCAATTCCTATTGACGTATATATTTTTATGAAAACGAGTTGGTGATTAATTTAAGTTTGTTGAACAATATTCACAATCTTCATACACATTGCTCTAGATTTGTTTTCACTTTACATAGTATGAGCAAATTAAATCATTGTTCTTGCAAAACGATTTAGCCTATTGAAACCAAAGATAATTTTCACCTAATGATGTAAACTTGTTGAAAGCTCTAAAAATGATCATAAATTGCAGTAACATATTGATGTTACACTTGTAATTTAATATTTAATGAGCATAACTGAAAATTTAAATGTCAGTAAAAGTAAATCTTAGTAACTTGAGAATGATTTTATCATAATTCACTGTGTCGGGGGACAGGCAGCCAGAGTGTATTCATATACGTTAGGCTTTTATCGAGTATATATTCCGCTGGGAGGGAGGCGGGAGCATAGCTGATCACTACGTGCTTGCCATGTCGACGTGGGTGACAGCTGAGCACAGAACAAATACACCCATCTGCCCAGTGGCCAAAATATTCAAGAATAGCGTTAATTCAACGTTTAATCAATGCTATTCACTGTGATTCAACGTTATCAACGTGGAATTAACGTTACTCATAGATATTGTACCCACTGGGTGACAGCTGGTGTAGGACCCAGAGGGAACACAAACTACCGAACTAGTGTAGGGCCCACAGGGAAGTACCAACTACCCAGCTGGTGTAGAGCCCACAGGGTAGTAACAACTACCCAGCTGGCGTAGAACCCACAGGAAAGTACCAATTACTCAGCTGGTGTAAAGCTCACAGGGAAGTACCAACTACCCAGCTGGTGTAGAGCCCACAGGGAAGTAACAACTACCCAGCTGGTGTAGAACCGCGAAGGAGGTACCAACCACTTCTGGTAACTTACTACCGGCAAGAAGGCAAGTAATTATCAGGAGAAAGCACTAAGCCATTACGATTATATAGCACTTGGAAAGGATGGGAATAAGACGGAGGACAGGAATGGTGCCCAACTACTTGGAAGGTTGGGGGATTGAACGCCGACCAACAAGAAGCGAGACCGTCGCTCTACCGTCGAGTCGAAGTGGTTGGGAAAAACGGAACGACGCAGACTGCTGAGGGATACTTACATCGGCCATGGCTGCTGGAATGAGGGCGTGGGGTCAGCAGAAGGACGGCAGCAGAGGATACACAGTATCCACGAACGGTGTACGAGTTGGATCTCCACCAGCACCAACAACCACTATGTACAAGCCACTAGGCTACCTTCACTTTGTACACTTTCTTCAATCTTGTGCCCTCTTGGACTTGTTAAGGGTTTCACTGCAAGCACATTCTTCACCGTGTATGAAGGGTTTGTTGGTGGACCCTAAAGGGCACAGCGACACGTCCGTTCTCAACGAAGCGCGCCCTGCGACAGCTTCAACCAGCCGGAGTTACAAGCCAAGAAACGTGATTGGAAAGTCCCCGCACAATACTACTCAAAAGTCGGGTATCCTTCTCCCCCCTCCTCCTCCCCAACAGATGCCGGCTACCATCATAGTGTCATCTGTTGTCGGACTGCGTAATCTTTTGGAGTCTGGGGTTGACGGGGG
Source organism: Procambarus clarkii (assembly GCF_040958095.1). Taxonomy (NCBI): domain Eukaryota; kingdom Metazoa; phylum Arthropoda; class Malacostraca; order Decapoda; family Cambaridae; genus Procambarus; species Procambarus clarkii. Next base: position 17,784,640 of record NC_091219.1, read on the forward strand.
TATTCAGTGAGTAGTATTTATTTCTTTACTAATCTTTAGTAGATTATTATTATAATTATAATGGAGTTGACGGGGGATATTCAGTGAATACTATTTCTTTCTTTACTAATTTCCAATTGATTATTGATTTTTAGTTTTGGTAAAATTAGATTTTTCACATAATAACTCCAGTAATTGTCTCTACGAATGGACTTATCATACTACAAATACATTTCTCAAGTTAAATTAGTCTAAAATTATATATTCAACGAGGTCAGTCATTTATGCAGAAGTAATTAATAATATTTTCATAAGTAAAATACCTAAAAATAAAATATAAACAGAGAAATATATATGTGATGATAATTTTGACGGTGATGGAAAGTTCATGAAGTTTCTCCATGAACTTTATTGGCGATTATCAATAATAATAATACGAATAATAATAATAATAATAATAATAATAATAATAATAATAATAATAATAATAACAATAATAATAATAATAATGAGAAAATCCGTAGGAGCCGTGAAGGAGTGTTCGAATCTATGCAGTGGGTACTCCCATGCACACGCTCTTAGCAACTTTCAGCAGAAGGGAAGGGAATTATGGGGGTGGGGGGAAAGCTCCAAGCTATTACGACTATATAGCACTTGGAAGGGGCCAGGATAAGGATTTGGGATGGGACGGGGAAAAGGAATGGTGCCCAACCATTTGGATAGTCAGGGATTAGTCGCCGATCTGCATGAAGCGAGACCGTCGTTCTTCCGTCCTGTTCAAGTAGCCTCAGAAAATCCTTGTGTGTTCAGTAGAGCTCCAGGTTGAAAGCCTTGTTACCATGTCGTGGTCTAGTCGCTAGGGCGGTGCGTGGGAACACCCAGCGCATATGTTCGAACCCTCATCACGGCTCTTACTGAGTTTCTCATTGATGCAGTAGTAATTATAACTAAATAGTAATAATAACTAAATCGTTAAAATAATATTAATAACCAAAAATAGCTACTAGTAATAATAATAATTGTCAATAATAATAATGAAAAGTTTTAATAAACGTTCACACATTTACAATTACGATAATGTACGATCCACCAGTTAGTGGATGTAAGTGAAAAAGAGCATTATACTAATAATAATGATAGTAATAATAAAATTAGTTTTGCAGGCGATGAGTCACAATAACGTGGCTGAAGAATGTTGATCAGACCACACTAGAAACATCGTCGTCCCTTCACCTTCTAGTGTGTGGTCTGGTCAACAAAATTAGTTTTCTCTGAAAAAATGTACCTGCAGTGTCAACTAACTGTGTGCTCGACCAAATATAGTCTAATTATGATTAGTCCACACACTAATTAATAGAGATAATTTGGTAGGAGTCCCCTGATTGGGTAGATTTGATAGACAGGAAACATAGTGGGAAAATGTCGGTGGAGACGTGTGGTAAGTGGAGTCCCTCAAGCTCGGTCCTTCGATCCATGTAGTTCATAATGTATATGAATGACTTACCAAACAAAGTAAGCTGATACATATCAATGTTTACAGATGATGTAAAGCTTGTTGACTATAACACGATGACTCAAACTGATCGATTAGGAAGACAAATTGCCACTTAAGAGTTCAATTATAATAAATGTAATGAGGCTGAAAAGAAGAGGAAGGAGACCAGAATTCACTTACAACATAAGAGTGGGATTGCATGCGTCTGGTGGATCAATTGTCAACTGGAGGCCTATTCAGAGACGAGACCTCAGGGACATTGATACTGGGAAACACGTCCAGGTAGCCTGACCCAGAATTTTGCACCAAGACTGTAATATTTTGTTGAATTATCCGTATAACTAGGACATAAAAGTATTTGTGTACGTCTGATACCATACCACTTGTGAAGGAGGAAATGTACATGTTTATCTCTCAGAATGTTTGGTAACAGGTTTATTGTTTGTGATGTGTGTCTATGTATGTACTAACACGTTGTACTGAACGGGGTGAGAATAGCTTGAGCTACCTCATCCCTTTGTGTGTATTTTACCTCAATAAACTTATTTCAATTTCAATTTCAATTTCAATAACACCGGGGGCGCGTGTAAACAATCTTGGCAGCATACACAAAAGTGGCATATACAGGGGACAGAGTCATAAAGTCAGTCAAAAAAAAAAAAACTGCCGGGTGAATGTGAGAAAATAAACAATAGTGTTGCAGACAGATGGCTTAGCGCTCTGCAGAACGAGGCTACAGAAAGCATAAATTTGATCTAAGTAAATATGATTATTATATAAAGACGGAACGTCAAGAGCTAACTGTATGCTATAAAGCCATAGGGAGGTCATTATACACGCCTCACACAGTTCCCATCCTCCCTAAGATATTAGCATATCGTCCACTGGTGAGGCTTACATCTTGCAATACCCGCCCATTCTCACCATGGGACAAGCATACAAAGTGTAAATTAAATGTTCTACATGACTCATCCCATCTAACCTAACGATGCCGATTCTCATTAGTCCGGGAAAGTGTATACATTAGTATTTCCAATGTGTTTATAATTCACAAAAGCATTAAACTTGTCTGCCTGTATCTGTAGCGTACAAATATGATGCAATTAATTTGGTCAAGTTGCTCAATACACCATCCCACACCAGCCACATATACCAGTTATCATCTCAATGTTCTGGTCCACCCCACACCAGTTACAGTAAGTACCATTACACAACACCCACCATCTTCAATCCATCCTCTCTCCACTGCCGTTATCCCTCACTTCCAAATCAATTCCTCCCTCTCTCTCACTCCGGACCCTCTCCCCCCTCCACTCTTCAAAGGTACCCGCCCCGCAATGTACCGCAATCCACAAATCTTCTCAACTGTTGGTATTATTACAGCTATACTACTACTACTATAGTATTGTTACTACCATTACAGCTAATACTATTACTAGTGCTGTTGTTACTACTACTACTAGTACTGTTGTTACTACTACTAGTACTGCTACAACTAGTACAGCTAATTCCTGCTTCTACTGGTACAACTAATTCTTGCTTCTACTAGTACTGTTGCTACTACAACTAGTGGAGTTGCTACTACTATTAATGTTGCTGCACCTACAACTAGTGATGACATTACTAGCACTGCTACTACTACTAGCGTTGCTACTGCTATCATTAGTGCTACTACTACTACTACTACCACTAATGATGCTAGTACTAGTACTGCTTCTAATACTATTAGTGCTGCTACTATAGTAATTCTTCCATTTCTACTAGTATTGAAATAAATGATTACAGTAGGCTTAATTATATTATTTATTATTGGTTTAGATGCTCTCCTAATTATCCTCCAAACGTTATACTTTGCAGATTATATTTATTTATTATTTAAAATACGAATACAAGATATTCGTATTTTGTCGGTCGAATAAAAGGCTCCGTTGTAATAGCCTAAAAAACGTATGCGACACACAAGACTTAGTAATAATAGATATTAATTTACTTTCTTGCCAGGTTTCCACTCGCTAATATACTAGGCCGAATAGATGCCACTGAAACTATCCAACCTGTAGTGGTGTTGGGCTTCAAGCCTAGTAAAATGTGGAGGGTTATTAATTATTGCCGGACAAGTGCTTACTGATCGACGAGCAAGAATACTTTAGCAATGAACATGTCCAGGACTAGAGTATATTTTCAATGTATATACACCGATAAGGTGGGTACACCTCTGTAATTTTGTAATTCTTCTGTAATTTTTCCTTAGGTCCGTTTGTATCGGAATTTCTTTTGCAATGAAATGTCAATTTTTTATGTTAAATTATATTTGAAAAAATTATTTGACCTGTATTGAATCGTATATTTATTTAAATTATAATAAATATTTGTATAATTTTATAAATATATATTTCTTAATTGTGTGTATATCACGAAAATAAACACGTGATTAAAAATGTGACAGTGTCAGACAACGGAGGAAAATTGAAAAATTGAAAAACTGAAAATTGACTCCTTCTGAAGGTGTATTAATATACGAAAGTACTTAAGGAAATTCCTGTTTCAATTTTCCTCCGTGGTCTGACACTGTCATATTTCTTAATTATTTACAGTGTTACATTTAACAAAAAATACATAAATATATTTAACTTTTCGTTGTGTTTTTTAAAGGAACCATTTACCCGGCGCGGCGCCCCGAGCCGCAGTGTCAACTACCATGTGTTGGGGCGCGTCTGGCCCCTCGATCGTCCTCGCCCCTTAACCACCAACAACAACAACTCCCATTGGTCACAACCCGTGTTGACATTCGCCAGTCTCTACCTGGCATCCACTTGCCAACTGGCAGACCAGTAGACCAAACGTGACCCCTGACTATCCTTCCAAACAATTAGATTGGTGGAAAATGTTGTTGTTGTTTCAGATTTAGCTACTCAGAACAAAGTGTAGCACGGACTATGGCGAGCCCGTAATTGGTGGAGAAAATTTCCGCCTGTTTTATCCTCTGGATGCGAACCAAAAGTTAAAAATGCAGCTTTGCTTCACCACACTCCTTGTACGTCGGCTCTACGAGACACCTTCGCTGGAATTTGGCTGCTTTTATCATCATGCCCTTATCGTCATCCTTTCCATTTACTCCTTTCTCCTACGTGGTGTCAAGTACTGTGGCAGTGAACAAGGGGGATGGCCACGACGCGAGCGAGGGCATCGCCACAGGTGAGTGCAGGACCTTGCGTGCGTGTGTGTGCGTGTATGCGTGCGTGCGTGTGCGTGTATGCGTGCGTGTTCCCTCCCGCCAGGGAACATGGGTTTGTTCAGCTTGTTGAGTGAGCGAGGCGACGGACGTTCTGTTGCCACCCAGGTGTTCACTCCCTTGTCTACGTCACTGGATCCAGACTAGGCTAGCTACACCTCAATATATATATGTCGTAACTAGTAGCCAGAGCTCACTTTTCGGCCTACTATGCAAGGCCCGATTTGCCTATTAGGCCGAGTGAGTTTCTTTATTTTTTATATTTTTTTCCAATTGGTTAATATGAAATATTATTATTATATTATATTAAGAACATAAATTATTGACTTAGTTATGTTAGTTTAGGTTAGGTTAAACAGGTTAGGTTAGGTTAGGTAGGGTTGGTTAGGTTCGGTCAAATATCTGTTAGTTTTAACTTAAATTAAAAAAAATAAACTCATTCATAATGAAATAGATAGCTTTATCATTCCATAAGAAAAAACATAGAAAAATATATAAATTCAGGAAACTTGACTTATTAGGCATATTGGGACTTGCATAGTAGGCCGAGTACTGCATTCTGGCTACTAGATACAATATATATATATATATATATATATATATATATATATATATATATATATATATATATATATATATATATATATATATTTATTTATTTATTTATTAATTATGGCTGCAATGTGTGGCCTCCCTTAAACTGTCCTGTTTCAGAAGGCTGTAATAATCAGTTGCAAAATTTAGTTTGGAGTGTGGTATTTGTCTCACAGTTTTCTAATCGATAAGAAAAATGCTATGGAGCTTGACAAAACTATTTTTAGATATATACAGTATATGGTACGGTAGATAACGACCAATTAAACGGACAGCATTATGTAAAGGTAAGAAAGACGGTGGAATAGGGATAGTGAAGGTGTACCATAAGTCATTGGATATATTATGTGTTACATTTAGAAAGGAAATAATGCAAAGGAATAGTGTTAATGCTTTAGGGCATTATTTTTGTAAAATTCGTGTTAGCTACTTGATACATATGCCAGAGTATACTGACCTTGCCTGTATTTCACCTCACTTTTATTCTTGTGCAATTGATGTTCTCAGGGGGATTTGTAATGTTGAAGGTTTTTTTAATGAACAGTAAACACATGTATGATGTTCTGCTCCCTCATCCACTTCCTAGAGTGGAGGAGGCATATCCACATTTTAACTGGCGAGTAATATGGGCGAACCTTCATGTTAAATTTATTGCCCCAAAACAACGTGAACTATTGTATGGCTGTTATTTGTGTCCACTTTGAGACTGCGGGATGTCTACCATTGCAACGCTATATTCATGAGACCATCCCTACAAATGATAGGCTGTTGATGTTGGGCATTAAGGACAACAATAGGTGTGACCTATTGTTGATGTACAGAAATTGAGAATAATATGCATATATTTTCTTTCTGTAAGCAGAAAGTTGTTCTTGTAAACTGGATTACAGACACTCTTAAAGCTTTATGTGGACCAAGCATTAGAGTGGACTTAATGAGGTTTTTAATGTTTCATATTGATATAAAATGCAAGAAAATTAAGGATACAATAATTATGCTACTTTCTGATTAATTTTTTTGTGTGTGGATAGGCAGGTAGGAGGGTTACTCAGTAGAGAAAGTATTGACGTTTCTTGTGAGGCAGGATCATTTTATTACATTTGGGGTTTACAACTCATGCTCTGTGATGATATGAAAAATTGGTTTACTGAAAATTATATGAACTGTATATAAATGTAGTATTTTCCCCTTGTAAATTGATGTAAATATGATCTTTATATTGTATATTATATAATGTAGAAAAAAATCTGTAGTCTGTTCTGTAACAGTCATCAAGCAATTCTGAATATGTTTTTGTTGCAGTTGATTTTTAAGTATTTTGGTGAATTGCTTAGAGTGAAGGCCACACTCCTGGTGTGTGGCTTAGAGTGAGGAGTCAAGATGTGTGACTTAGAGTGAGGAGTCATGATATGCGGCTTAAAGTGAGGAGTTATACTTATGGAGTGTGGCTTATGGTGAGGAGTCATACTCCTGGTATGTGGTTTAGAGTAAGGAGTCATACTCCTTAGTTGTGACTTAGAGTCATTCTCATGATATGTGGCTTCTGACTTAAATAGTTATGCCACTGGTGTATTGCAGGGAATGATGAATCACACTTCTGAGGTGGGTCTAGTGAGTGAAATGACATACCCCTGGGTGAGGGTCGAGAGAACAGACATTCTTCTGGGGGAAGGGTCGTTAGAGAACAGTCGTACCCACTGGGGGAAGGGGTCCGAGTGGGTGTTTACATACCCCTGGGGAAGGGTGGAGTGGGTGAAGAGACATACCCCCGAATTATATGAATTTTTGTTGACTCTTTCTTTGGTACTTGTTAGACTTTAATTTTGTTATTGTTAGATTAACTGAAAATATTAACATAAGGATAGTTGTTATTGAAAATGGCCAACGTAAATTGAGAAGTTTCGGTGTGTTGATCCGGATAAAGTTATTTATTATGATTTTAGCCAAAGAGAAAATCGATTTCTTATGCTTTCGTTTAGATTTTAGGCTGCTTTAAACATGGGTTTTGAAAGCCTATGCATAGATTTATTAATGTGATAGGTATGTTTTGAAAACTTTTGTTTATCATAAGATATCAGCTATTGCTAGGAATTCTTAAAAAATGATTGTAAAATACTGTTACCTTGGTTTAATGAGAGATTAATACTTGTTTATTAAAAATAATTTTGTTTAAATTTATATCAATAAATATTCTTGAACAAATCAATTGGAGCAGTAACTCGAGTAACTCCAAGCTGCGCACCTTACCCCTGTACCACGACATGAAAAAATGTTTACAACCTGGGATTCCACTGAATCCACAGGTAGTCTGGAGGCTTCTACTGAAGCCAGTCCAAGTTTTACATATCGTCCCCAAACACTGGTGTAGATACAGTAGTTCATCTACTGTACGTTCTAGCTTCAGGTCTGCAGCCTAGCTTCGCTGGGCGGCCCACTACCTGAACAGATGGTTAAAAAAATCTATGAACTGTATGTTTGACAAATCTCTCACCCTGTCCATGGAGGACAAAAGAAAAATGTATATATGCTGGTTAGCATTGTAAATGTGTGGCCACGTCTGTGGTAGAAAATACTACTAATAAAAAACCCTGAACGGGTCATCCTGCTCATACGCCTGCGTTGACTCGGTTACCGCCTTGTAACACTCAACTTTGTGACTCAATCTTTGTGATTCGATCACTTTGTGACTCATCACTTTGTGACTCATCACTTTGTGACACAACACCTATTGACACATTCCCTTGTAACACATCCCGTGTAATATTACGTTGTGACACATCGCCTTTTGACCATAACCTTGTGATACATCACTTTGAGATACACCACCTTTTGATAAATCATCTTGTAACACAGTAATTGCCTGAATTTACATGAGGGCCACTAACACTACTGGCCTCGACGAAGACAGGAAGCCGGCGGTATATCAAATGTCCCTTCAACTTTCAGTGAATGATGGATTCTGACTTCAAAGTCCTTTTCTTCATCAATTTGCTGCAAGGTAATGTTTAATTTGGTAGTTGTGACGTGGGTTATTATGCCCATATATGCTAGGTCTTGCATTTTTCGATATTAAAAAGCTTTTGCCAGTCCTCTGACCATTTGTGGTGTTCATGCAGATCTTTTTGTAAGGTCACAATACCATTTTCACTTCCCATTTTTATCATGAATCTTAGTGTCATCGGCAAATTTGATGATGTGGTTTGTAATATTCTCATTTATGTCATCGTTGTATATAACAAAAAGGTTGGCCTCAAATTGAACCCTTGCGGTACGCCACTCGTCACATTTCTCCAGTCAGATTCATTCCCGTTTAGCACTACCCTTTGTTTGCTTTGTTTTAATAATTGTTTTATCCATTCTAGTATTCTACCATTTATTTTAATATGCCTATAATTTCCTTTGCTAGTCTTTCATGACGTACCTCATCAAAAGCTCTAGGAAAGTTCATGTATACTAGCATCTACCGGAAGTTCTTTGTCGGAATAGCTGGCTATTGTTTGCAAAAATGTGAGCAGGTTTGTAAGGCAGAATCTGTTTTTAACAAACCTATGTTGCGTTGGTTTTACAAGATTGTTTGGTGTGTGTTGATAAATGATTCCCTCCCTTTGGATTATTGTCAAGCTGATCGGACGGTAGTTTTCTGCTGATCTCTTTCTGTCGTTAATAAAAATAGGGGAGACATTTGCAAATTTCCAATCTAGAAGAACTACTTTTTGGTCAAGAGATTTTCTGAAAAGAAGTTTCGACTTCTTTTTTTCCATTATGTCTTTGGATTAAATTCCATTCGCACCTGGGTCTTTTGAATCTTAGTTTGTCAGTGTCCTTCCTGACTATGTCGCACGTTATGGGTATATCTCTTAATTTGTTTTCTTCACTTTTTTTTAAACATATGTTATGGGTAATGGAATGTCGTCTACTCTTTTTAGTGTGAACACTGATGTATAGTATTCATTCTGTGTTTTATACCCTTTTTATCGTCCATTATAACTTAGTCTCATCTTTGAAGGATCCTAGCAATGTTCTTTGTTTTGATTTTACTTACATAAGCATAACTATTTTGGATCTTTCTCAATGCGTTGGGCAAGTTTTCTTTCGTAGTTTCTTTTAGCTGATCTGATTTCTCAGGTGGGTGAATTTAATGCCTTTTTATATATCGCCTAATCTATTATGTTCATAGTGGATTTATATCTTCTCCAGAGGTTCCGCTGAGTTATTAAAGTTGTTGTTACTAATGTGTCATCCATCTCGTTCCCTTTCTTTTCTTTCTGCTTTTTGGCGCATATTTTTGATCGAGATCAGTGATGACCTTGAAATTTTCCCATAATGCTTCCATGCCATGGTCAATTGTCAGCTCCCTCCAGGTGTTTTCCAATTTCCTCTCTCATTCCTTGATAGTCTTTTCGATGGGTAATCTAGAAAGTCAATATCATGGACATTTACAAGGGTTTCTATAATTGTAATTCATTTTAGAATATTGTGATCACACGAAGTGGGGTGAGCTTTTCCCCTACCTGAATTTGATAAATCATGCTCTCTTCTGATGTTAGCACAAGAAATTGTTCTCCTTCTGCTTGTGATGTTAGATTTACCCTATCTATTGCCTCGTGGTTAAATGCCCATTGTAAGGGTTTGGGTTTCTGATGCCGCGTTGATCACATAATGCAGATGAGAAACTTCCTCTGCTGTTACTGTGTCAGCCCTGTAGACTGTAGTATACTTCCACTGTCAGTTTGCTAGCATCGAGCTAGCATGTAGCACCATACACACTCTGAGGATCCCAGAGTATTAGGGATCATTTTAATTATAGGGTCATTTAATTAGGGGTCATTTTAATATACTAGCGAACCCATTAGGGTTCGCTAGTATATTAAAATGACCTAATTGTTTGATACTCTGTGTCTCTTATACATGTGCGAATCCAATTTTATGTGATAGGACTTCCTGAATTGATGTGAGGGCCACCATCCCCAGTGATCTCGACGAATGCATTAAGAAACCATTATTCCTGAGGATCTTTTATATTAGGATTTTTAACTAGAGTAATGTCTTTGCATTTACGGCATCGGAGGGTAGGTTATTCCATGGGTTTATCTTATGGGTGAAAAAATCTGTTTTCTGTTATATTATCGCCCGTTGAGCTTGAAATTATTGCCTCGTCGTGTGAGTTACATTGGTCCTTTTAAAGTAGTGGTCTACATTAATGTCTTCCAAGTTGTTAGTAATGTATTTCATAAGTTTCGATGTATAAGTCTGCGGCCTCGCCATAGACTTATACATCGTTTAAATCTAAATCTAAATGGATACACGGTTTAAAATAAAATTATACATCGTTTAAATCTGTTGTGTGATTAAAAATCGTACAACAAACTTTTCTGACGGGTCACTGCGATCCTAAAATTGGGTGGCTTGAACAAAGGGTGACCGTCCACTTTTTTTTGGGTGCCTTTGAGCGGGGACGAAGTACGTGCTGTCGCTCTGGCCGCCGCTGGGCCCTTTGGTTGTGCGCTGGACTGTGCGGCAGTGATGTACGTGCAGGGTAGGGTACGCCTACATAGGTAGGCTTGAATAGGTAGATTGAACTGGTCAGAACAATGGAACGCGGCACTAGAAAGTTAAATTATACTAATACAAAAAAAATATAATAAAAATGTTATAATAATAATAATAATACAAATTTTATAATAATAAAAATAATAAAAATTTTAATAATAAAAATATTAATACAAATTTTAATAACAAAAATATTAATAAATTTTGTAATAATAACAATATTAATAAAAATGGTATATTAATAATAGTTTGAATTCTTGATGAGTGCTCAAAACGTAAGCAAAAAAAGCACGTCAGTCCTGCTATCTTCATTTAGTACACTATGTTGTATATTGTTCGATTATTTCTTTTCCAATAAATAAATAAATCGATTCCACGTTTGACTAGAAAGTTAGTTTGATTTGCTAAGATCCAGGAAGATGAGGAGGGTCATAATCTCCAGTGCTACCGGCTCACCATCGATCTGGTTAAAAAGAGTCGGAACCAGAGATGGACTGGGAAGGTCACCCGGCTTAATTTACATTTCAGCTGATCAACCCGTGCTAGGGGTCGACGCGTGGAGCCGACACCCCATAGTGAAGAAACGCTGGTCAGGTTAATGAGCCATTATATTCCTGACAACGCCTGGTGGCATTAAGCAATAAAACCAGTCAGCCAACTTCCCATTTTAATGACAGGTATGGTGTCACAATAAGTGAGCTTATGTGTGTTAATCATATTGCACAGACTGGCACTAACAAGCTCTTGCCACTCGAAGGTGTTCTCCTCAATATTAAGTTCCTATTTCTCCAGCAAACCTTCTATAGATGACTTCAGTATTCGGATCATGTGTGTGTGTGTGTGTGTGTGTGTGTGTGTGTGTGTGTGTGTGTGTGTGTGTGTGTGTGTGTGTGTGCCTCCACTGTTCACATCCTTGTCCATTCCTCTTCAATACTTTGTTGCCTGAGCTTGTTTACCGGCAGTTACTGCAGCTTCCTTCGTTATCTGGGTTTCCGGCGTCTGGCCTCGATCTGGTCACCCCCATGGTAGCCTTGCTCTGTTTGTCCTCTTCCATGCGGGGTCTAGCTTTGTCTGGCCCTCTCATGGAGGTCTAGCTCTGTTCCATGTCATTGTGGTCTCGTACTATCTGGCCCATCCTAGGGTGATCTAGCTCTGTCTGGCTCCCTTCCTTCCTAGTTGAGTTCTGTATGGCCCCTCCTATGATGGTTTAGCACTGGCCCCTCTCATAGTAGTCTAGGTTTTTCTAGCCTCTCACATGAAGATCTAGCTCGGTATGGCCCTCCCATAGTGATCCTAGCTCTGTCTGGCTCCTCCCATGGTGACCTAATTTTTTCTTGCCCTTCCCATTGTAATTTGGCTCTTGCTATGATGGTCTAGCTCTTTATGGCCCTTCCCCTGGTGGTCTAGTTCTGTCTGGTCCCTTCCCGTGGTAGTCTAGCTCTGTTTGGTCCTTCCCAGGGATTTCTAGTTCTCCCTTCGCATGGGGGTTTATCGTTGTTTGGCCCTTTCCATTGTGGACTAGCTCTGACCCCTTCCATGTTAATCTAGCTTTGTACTCACCAAGTTGTGCTTGCAGGCGTTGAGCTTTGGCTCTTTGGTCTAAGTATAGCCCCTCCCATGGTGGTCTTGCTATGTGTGGCCCCCTCCCATGATACCATTCTTCTAGTCCTCTTCCATGCGGGGTCTAGCTTCCATGTAGTTTAACTCTGTCTAGCCTATCCCAAGGTGATCCAGCTCTGTCTGGCCCCTCCCATTGAGATCTAGGTCCGTTTGGCTCCTCCTATGGAAGTCTAGCTTCTAGCTCTGTCTCGTCCCTCTCATTGTGGTCTAGCTCTGTTTGGTCCAACAAATTGTTTGGTCCAACAAATTTGGTCCACACACAATCGACTTGATAATGGTCCAGGATGGGACCAAACGTCGTCGTCTCCTCATCTTCTGGTGTGTGGTTTTGTCTTCATATCTTCAGCCACGTTATTGTTACATCGTCTGCATCTTACATACCGCCTCATGGTAGTCGAGCTCTGGCCTCTTTGATGGTACTGTAGCTATTTCGTCTCAAGGTAGTCTAGCTCTGTTTGGCCTACCTCATGATTGTGTAGCTCTGTTAGCTCCTCATGGTAGTATAACTCCATCTATCCCCTCCCATGGTAGTCTAGCTACGTCTGTCGCCTCCCATGGTAGTTAGCTCCGTCTGTTGCCTCCCATGGTAGTCTAGCACTGCCTGGCCCCCTCCCATTGGAGTCTAGCTCTGTCTGGCCCCATCGATGATAGTGTATCTGTCTGAACCTTCCTATGGTAGTCTAGCTCCATTTGGCCCTTCCCTTTGAAGGATAACTCGACCCTCCCCATGGTAGTACAGCTCTGTTTGGCCCCTCCCATAGTCTAGTTCCGTCTGGCCCTTCCCATGATAGCCAAACAGATCAGTTTGGCTATCATTGTCCTGCAGGGTAGCCCTGTGCAGGACCCGGGGGACACGGCCGCCTGCAGGACCTCGTGTGTCATGGTCCTCCGCAGGACCCGAGGGGATATGGCACCTTGTTGGACCCGGGGAACACAGTCACCTAATGGACATGAGAGTGTCATGGCTCGACATGAGAGTCATGGCCCTCTGCAGAACCCAGCGGGACATGACTCCTTGCAGGCTCCAGGGAGACATGGCCCCTTGCAAGACCCAGCGGGAGACGGCCTCCCGCTAGTCCTGCGGATCACTTTTCCTTGCAGGACCTGGGGGATTCGCCCTCCTGCTTGACCCAGGGAATCACGCCCTCCCCTCTGCAGGACTCTGGAAGACATGGCCCTCTACAGGATCTTTGCGAACATGAACCTCTGCAGGACCTAGGAGGGTGCACTGCCCCCAGTAGGATCCAGGGACACGGCACCCTATATAACCCAAGGGGACATGGCCCTCTGCAGAACCCGGGGGTTAACACGGCCCCTTTTAGGACCTGGGGAATAAGTCTCTCTGCAGGACTCATGGGGATAGGGCCCTCTGCAGAATTCGGGAGGACATAGTCCCCTACCGGACCTGGTGGGACACAGTCCCCTACAGGACCTAGTGGGACAGAGTCCTCTACAGGACCTAGTGGGACCTACAGGGTCGGTCGAGTCACGGGTCCCTGAAGGGCCTTGTGTAATGCAGACTCTTACCAGACCTTTTTTTCTTTAAGCATGATGTAACCATCGGCGGCTACTCTTGCATTAGCTCGTTAGCAAACCAAACTGACGTAAGACTGTTTTAGAGAGACTTGTGGTCAGACCGGCTGGTGTTGCCAGGGGCAGCGTCAAATATTAACGATGCTATACTACAATTTAACTGGTTTAAGGCAAATGTCAAATATAATATTTTACATGATACGATGACATTCGTCGTATGCGATGGCGCATCTTGTATATAAATGTCTCGTTTAGCATGTATGTGCTAATATACTCCTCCGTTACCATCCGAGGAGATTGAAGAGCTGGCAAATATCATTGTATCTTTGATACAAAGTGCGGCACCCGTTACCAGTATGGCGGGTTGTTTGTTAGATATACGGTTACACTTGAAGAAACAAATGCTGGGGTAAGCCAGCGTGATGACTCACGAGGACTGCTAAAGTTGGTACATAAAGCGACCTCGTGGACACTCATCGGTTGCGACAACTAGGTCCTGAAAGGTTAGTGCCAGAGAAAGTCCCTCCCTACCTCCCCTCCCTCCCTTCAAGCTTCTCTCTCTCCCTCCAGGCAACCATCGTTCTTGGGTTCCCTCCCTCCATACGTCCCTACCTCCCATCATGCTTCCCATTCTTTCTCTCCATGCTTCCCTCTTCCCATGCTTTCTTCCCTCATGTTTCTCTTCGTTCATACTTTCCTCACTACGCTTTCCTCCCTCCTCCAATGCTTTACATCTCCCCTCCTTACATCCCTCTCGCCATGCTTTCCTTTCTCCATACTTTCCTGTGCTGCAGTATGTGCTTTTTCAAGATATACTTGTTTTAACCACTTATTTTGCTGTCCCTGTATCGTTGCAATCTTGGAGATTCAGTTTTTTCTATTCAGTTCCCTTATGGTTGATGTCAACACGCATTAGATGGCATGTCCACACTCCAATGCTTACGTTGATTCTCAATTCATTGCTTACGTTGATTCTCCATTACGTTGATAGCAGCCATTCAGGCTGCTATCATCATACACTAAACTTGGCTTCCTGCTATTTGCTGAGAATTGTATGTAACCATCACTTCAATTTGCTGTTACCATACATATTTTACATTTCTGTGGATTGGCCACATCTATTATAGATATTTAATTAATACTTTTAAATTTTAACTTTTAAACTTTTAAACTTTTAAAAACTTTTAAATTTTAGATATTAAAATTAAAACTAAGTCCAACCATAAGCTATCATTATCCGTTGTTCCTTTTCGTTTCCGTTACCTGGTAGGTGTTCAAGGAAATAACATTGTCTATTATTCTCTTGAGTTTCGTCTGTGAATGCAATATGTGGCTATAATTCCAGTGCTCTCTCTCTCTCTTGCAGTTACACAACCGTATTTATTTTTTCATCTGCATTCACATACATTATCTACACACACAGTTCTCTAGTACTAGTATACATTACCTACACACAGTTCTCTAGTACTAGGGAGCTGAGTTTCTGCTGGGGGATTTCAAATTGTTCCATGTTTATTATGGAGGGAAGAATGTATGGTGACTAGGACTCGGTTATTTTCATTCCATTGGAGGGTCTTGATGGGAATGTGAGGTTCCGATGATCACAGTGAACGAAATGTCGATTCACTGGATCTGGTGTGTGGTTGGCTAATATGATGGGCTTGCCAGCATTAAGGTATTGCTAACCAGACCACACTAGAAGGGGAAGGGACGACGACGTTTCGGGCCGTCTTGGACCATTCTCAAGTCGATTGAGCCATTCACAATCGACTTGAGAACGGTCCAGGACGGACCGAAACGTCGTCGTCTCTTTACCTTCTAGTGTGTGGTCTGGTCAACATACTTCAACTTATCGTCTGCACAAGGTATTGCTATTCCTTGCTCTTTTATCTCTTCATTCCTCCCTCCCCAATTTTGCTTCCTTTTGTTAATCTCTTTAAATATCTTGGCTCAGACACACCTCACTGTGTTCTGGTGCGCCTCCAAACTTCCTGTTCCTTTTCAGTATGTACTTAACTGGCCTATTACGTCTGTATGTCACTTTAAGTACACATGTTGCATCCTATAATTTCTTTTGCCAACGTGACTCATCTGTATGATATTCCTGACCTCAGTATGTTTTTTATCTTGTTTGACATTCGTTGTTCTATTCTTATTACTTAAATTAGCCTAGTTTATTGTGCTGGATCACTGCGTTAATAAACGTTATCATTTGTCGGAAGGGAAGGGAACTATCATTGAAAACGCCAAACCATTACGACTATATAGCACTTGGAAGGGGTCAGGAAAGGGGTTTGGGATGGGACGGGGTGACGGGGAGAAAGGAATTATGCCCAACCACTTGGACGGTCCGGGATTGAACGCCGACCAAGCGAGACCGTCGCTCTACCGTCCACCCCGAAAAGTTGGACGAACAAATTAAATTGTCTTGGAATTCTTCCTAATTTTCTTCCAAGGTTCTCAACAATGTTTTACGTGGAGTCTTCAGGAATGTGGTACCATGTAAAATTGAGAACATATTCAAAGACTTTTACTTATGAATACTCTTCAATTTAACTGTGCTACTTCACTGGCAGATGTAAACAAACTGTGCACAATTCCAAACAGTTTATTGTTAACTTCAGTACTCAGAAGAAGATCCAGTCTTGACATTTAAAATATACGATGATATTGTGACCACATTCCAGAATCTTCCCTTTATGAACGTGGGAACCGAGATACGGAATAACGTGACATTAACACTTGAACAAAAGTGACATTCCCTTGGTATCCTTTGATTTGCTCAAATGCTTTGAGCACAAAGTTTCGTCTCAAGCATTTGAGACTTTTAAAGGATCATGTGAGTTCCTCCCCTGCCTCCATAAAAAATAAATATAAATTTTGAGTGCCATTAATACTGCTTTATAACAAGATATAGTTGCCTCGGTATTTAATCTTGTCCTTACTATTAATTATTATATCTGTATCCCCTATGTACAAAGGCCGACCCACGGCTAGTTGCTTTAGTACGAAGCTTGGAAGGATGACAAGCACAAAGTCACTGTAAATGGCTACTACACAGAACCACAGTGATTTGCTGCAGGTCACGCAGAGGCAATAGTTCCTTGCTTGTCACAAGTCTCCACAACAAGACCTCTATCAACGGTTCACATACAGTATGATCAAATAATTTAAACTAAAACAACAAGATCCTACACCTGGCAGCTAATTTCGGCACTGTTTTTGTGGTAAACAAAGTCAGTTTTGATGATATTGAGAATCATTCTGAATGGTTAAACATAAGACAACCAATCATTTCAACAACTTTTAATTCATCTTCCCACAAACTAAATATCTGTTTACACTAACAAAAACTAAGCTTGAGCATGACTTGGTAGAAGCCGAACAGGCACTACAGAGTTAGAAGTCTCAATTTATGTATGGTGAATGCTCTTGGGGTTAAATTAACAATGAAGAAAATTGCCAGTATTTTATTATACTTGAGTCATGCTTTCATTCTAATTCATGCACGCTGTCATAAAGTTTAGAACTAAGAACTTTTTGCATACCTAGGAGCTTTTTACTTTAATAACTTTACCACTACAAATGACTGGCTTCTAGAGCCAGTCTTTTGTAGTGTTGAATGGTACAATCAATTTATCTAGCCACTGTGTACCTTAAGCTCAATGGGGGTGGAGTGATATTCTGTGACTCTAAAAGTGCTCTGCAGTACTTAAATAACCCATCACAATTTTTGTCTAAAGTAGCTTGTAATATTAAATGGAATGTAATTTTTTGCCAATGATAATAACTATTGTATAAAATTTGTGTGGATCCCATCCCATGTTGGAGTTGGGAAATATGACTGTAGATCGATTGACCAATGAGGCTTGCAGGATAAAAACACTTGATTATGACTTTGGACTATCTAATGCAATTATTAGAAACATACAAATTAAAGAAATTAATTCAGATTTAGAAGAGCTAAGAATTGCCCAGAGACCTGAAAGCTGCAGTATTAAAAGCTATGACAACTTTTGTAATAATAGGTATTTGTATGATCAGCACAGTAGCCGGACCAGGCAATGTGATGTAATCATTGCGCGTATTCGCCTTGGCTATAGACATATCTGGCAGGTTAATGAGACTGAGCCACTACGAGAATATTCAGATTGTAAACTCTGTGACAAACCTTTAATGCATTCACTAGAACACTATATTGTTGAATGTGAAACTTTAAAAGATTTTAGACCTCCTGGCCTATTGTACCACCTACTGTGAAAATATTTCATTGAATCTGGTGTACTGGACGACATCCTAACAATTTATTCTAAATTTGCTTGTCCATTTTAAAGAATGAAGAACAATTTTATTTATATTATTATTATTAAGCTGCAACTTTTGCCCAGGGATGGGTTCATCCCTGCCCTTGTGTGACAGTGCACAATAGAAAGTTGTATTTACATATTCGTACATTGAACATTGATTGTAACCATGATATATATATGTGCTTGTCTTCAGTTCAGATCTATTGTCTTGTGTATGACCCTCTGTCCTGTGTGGCCGCGAATACCAGCAGTATCCTCACTCTCTTAAGACTTAATTGAATTCCTCAGATTAGGCAAAATTGTAATTAATTTGTGTAAATAAAGATGTTAATAAAAGGGAATATCGTTTTGTCTAAAGTTGGAGGTCAGATGCTTGGGATTATCATCACCCAAATTTGCAGGTGGAATGGTCTGGGACACGGAATAAACATAGACTGGTCGGGGTAGCCAGAATTTAAAAAGGGAACAGGGTGCCAGGGGGTCGCATTTTGACCCCCACAGTGGTTTTTGGCATTGCCCGCCAGCTACCTGTCGTAATATTTTGAGAAAAATCAAAATAATTTTTTTCATATATAAATATATATATACTATTATTTACCGATCTCTGGAAAATTAACAGAATTTTCACGCTTTTCACACTAAGGCGTGAATGCGCTTTAGTTTGAGCACATAAATTCCATATGGAATTTATATTAAATTCCATATGGAATTTATGTGTTCCATAAAACACATCAATTCAATTCAATCCCCCAGCCTCAACCACCAGAAAAAACTGAAGGCTGGCCCACAGATTCAAAAGGGGGAACTATTATATTCTATGTGAATGTCAATAATAATATTAAGACATACTGACACTTGGTCTTAATGTGTTATTCGTAATATTGTAGGGTAAAGGGGGACGAAAGCAAGAGAGAGAGAGAGAGAGAGCTATATGTAGAGAGAAAGAATGGAGACAGACATACTAACCCGGACAATGCTGGCTAACCCCCTAAGTATGTATATTTAATACTTTCGACCAAATATATATACTTTCAACCAGATAGTTGAAAGTACCAATATGTAGTGAGTGACCACCAGAAAGTTGACTCGCATTATTGAATTTGAACAATCAGGAAAGTTTTTAACCGCAACATAAATATAAGACCTAGCCTAACCTAACATCTAGCAATGATAGACATAATACACGGTATCGTAGGCCTAATGTAGTACATATATGTGCTATACTAGGCTTAGGAATATTTAAGTTTAGTTTTTAGCTTAATTTTGTCAGGACTATATAATTAATAGTACAAAAAATGATTTACTGTGGTCCATCACTACATATTGATACCTTGGACCCAATAGTTACTATAAGTACTATCATTTCAGGAGAATGTGTTGACATTATATATATATATATATATATATATATATATATATATATATATATATATATATATATATATATATATAAGGCACAACTCTCCTAAACACGAGAGTGAAGTATACAACTTTAGAACACTTTCCCACCAGGAGACTCGAACCCTAGCCAGCACAGAAGCCTTCCAGCAACTGGCATAACTGGTGGTGGAGCGTGTTAAGGCGTACCTGTTATGCCAGTTGCTGGAAGGCTTCTGTGCTGGCTAGGGTTCGAGTCTCCTGGTGGGAAAGTGTTCTAAAGTTGTATATATATATATATATATATATATATATATGTCGTACCTAGTAGCCAGAACTCACTTTTTGGCCTACTATGCAAGGCCCGATTTGCCTAATAAGCCAATTTTTCCTGAATTAATATATTTTTTCTAATTTTTTTCTTATGAAATGATAAAGCTACCCATTTCATTATGTATGAGGTCAATTTTTTTTTATTGGAGTTAAAATTAACGTAGATATATGACCGAACCTAACCAACCCTACCTAACCTAACCTAACCTATCTTTATAGGTTAGGTTTGGTTAGGTAGCCGAAAAAGTCAGGTTAGGTTAGGTTAGGTAGGTTAGGTAGTCGAAAAACAATTAATTCATGAAAACTTGGCTTATTAGGCAAATCGGGCCTTGCATAGTAGGCTGAGAAGTGCGTTCTGGCTACTAGGTACGACATATATATATATATATATATATATATATATATATATATATATATATATATATATATATATATATATATATATATATATGTTTCATTGAATATGAAAGATGCTAGAGCACTAGTCAGAGGGATAGAAGCCATAAACAAGAAATAATCAATACAGAATATGCAGTCATATTCAATGAAACATGTATAAATGAAAACCGGCTGCCAATATATATATATATATATATATATATATATATATATATATATATATATATATATATATATATATAAGTAAAAGGTTTAAATTAACAATAATAAATCTTCAGCAAATTACAAAGAAATATTTTACAGAATCATACAGGGGAGCGCATTAATCACCAGCACACTCGTTCACTAATTATTCTCAACCTCAACTACAAACTAGCTCTTATTAGGATATTAAGTTTCCTTAATATTCTGTTAACATGACAAGTATTGTTTTTTGAGAGGCTGCTGCTGTTGGTGGCAGGTGATGATTGCTATTCTTCAGCTCCATAAACACTCTAATACGTTTCCGATTCAATCCAGGATCCAGGGTTGTTGCGTAAGAAGTATTTACGGCACTCATCATATGTAAAGATGAGTATTGAGTAGGGAATGGCTGGCAGCCACCAGTTGAACCTGCACAAATATAATTGCACCGATTACACACTTCATTGTTGAAACTGTCAGTGACAGCCAGTACAAATTATCTAATTATAAACTATTGCCATGTATAATAAATATTATTTAAATTATTCATTAAATGGCTAGTAAAGTTTCTATATGCTTCAATATTTAGCGTCATTAAGACTCAGCCGCTACTTTACAAAGGAAGAAAGGAAGTAACTATATTTGGTGCTGTTACATAAGGACCGTCAAGAAAGATATAATTTTTGGCCTTGGGGGATTTACGTGTCAAAATGCAATATACTCTTCAAGAGGACGGGTTGGACTATTCGTGGTGATGAACAAACTAGTTCATATTCGAACTATTCGAACATATTCAAAAGTTTTCGAACATATTCGAATGATTGTTTTAGTTGCTAAAGAAAACAGATTTTAAATTAAATTCCTTTGGATACCATCACATGTTGGCATCTCAAAGCATGATACTGTTTATATGCTTGCAAAGACCGCCTGTAGTAGACCAGTAGTATAAATTAATATGGGTGTTTCATTAGCAGTGACAAAGATAATATTTAAACAAATATCTAATGAAAATCTTACTGACCTAACAAATTCACTAAGACCTGAAAGTTGTAGCATTAAACATTATGATAAATATCGTGAGGAGACATTTATATATGGAACTAATAGGGCAAGAACTCGGCAATGTGATATTACAGTGGCTAGAATAAGCCTGAGATCTGGTAGCTCTCTCAAACCCCAAATGTCTAATACATCATGTGTCAATTTTGTGAAAGAGAAAACATGCTTTCCGTTGAACATTATATTGAAGAATGTTCTATATTGACTGACTTTCGCCCTCCTGGAATGAGGTATGCTGAACTCTGTAAATACTATATGAATACTGGAACACTTGATGATAGATTGGACTTGTACCCAAGATTGACTATTTATACAATGCACCAGTTATACAATAGTGATGTAACTATAACCTGAGCTTGTAAGAGCACCCTAATCACCTTCAGTGGTTTGGTGCTTAATACCACACTAGTTTATATAGCAGCTACCTTACCCTGTCAAAGTAGGTGAGACATAAATGTATGTGTGTATGTATGTGTATATGTATGTATGTATATGTATGTATGTGTTTATGTATGTATACAGGATATGTGGAAGCTGGTCAGAATTGCATTTCACCTTTGTAAACGCACATTAATGACATTGTGTAAAAAAAACACATCTAATACTTTTTATGTAGGGCAGACGTAAATCTGTGTATTTATGTATTTCTGTATGTAGGTTAGATTAGCATTTTATAAGTACT
The DNA here is from genome assembly GCF_040958095.1 of Procambarus clarkii. Taxonomy (NCBI): domain Eukaryota; kingdom Metazoa; phylum Arthropoda; class Malacostraca; order Decapoda; family Cambaridae; genus Procambarus; species Procambarus clarkii. The sequence continues at coordinate 17,806,983 of NC_091219.1, forward strand.
GCAATCACTTGTATAACACATCTCTAACCCTATCCATGAAGGACAGACGAAAATGTAGATATGCTGGTTAGCATTGTAAATGTGTGGCGACGTCTGTGGTAGAAAAAAAGGACCATCAAAAAAGACATCAGTGGCCCCTTCAGATCACGTGAAGAAAAGGAAGCACTTCATCTCATTCTTTTACTAGTTTGTTTAACACCACGGATAGTCCAACCCGTCCTCTTGAATAGTACACTGCATTGCATTTTGATACGCAACATCCCCTAAGACCAAACATTGTTGTACTAAAAATCATATCAGCTCGCAAGATTGATGTGATGTCCCGCTTTCTATTCGTGGGTCCTCGGTTAGGTTAGGCTCGGGCAATTTAGTGCATCGGTTTAGAGATGTTGGAAACGCTTAAGAGGACTGGCTGGATATATAAATACACAAAGAAATCACAGTAACGTGATGGATTAGGGAGAAAATTGGTAGGAGCCATCAGGAGGATTCGAACCTAAGTGCTCTTTGTACTCTCAAGCAAATGCCTTAGACCACTACACCATAACATGGTAAAAGCATTGCAACCTGGGATTCAATTAATCCTCTTGGGTTCCTGAGGCTTACAATGAAGGCTAATCAGGGTTTCACACAATGCCCTCATGCACTCTGGCTTGTCATCTAGGAATTTTACCTCCCACGCTTCTCTTTAAATGCACAAAGAAATCACATTAACTCGATGCATCAATGAGACAATCAGTATGAGCCATGAGGTGTCACTACCTGGTTTTATGAGTAACTCGCCTACACTCTGGCATCAGCCCGTCATCCAAAGGTTTTCCAACGTCAAGAAGACGGTAAATTTAAAATGTCCTCTTCTAACCTACCAGAGAACCCAAAACAGAAAATGGAACAGTACGTCACTTTTGCGAGCCGCTTACTTTTTCTAGTGCGACAATTTTTGGCCTTATGTAACGCATACAAGAGAAAAGCAACGTTCTTTGTAAGAGGACAGGTTGCTGGCATGTGGAAAATGGAATTCTCCTCCAAATGCCCCCATTCAGATCACAAAGAAATCACAATGGAGTGATATATCAATGGGAAAATCAGTTGGAGCAGAGCAAGGATTTGAACCAGCGTTCTAATGAATACCAGATGCTTGTCTTAACCCACTTGGCTACTATAGGACATTGCTGTTCATCCCAGAACTACTGTATCAACTGAGGGAGTCTGGAAGGCCCCAGTTGGTGCCACAACCAGGTCTTACAAATAACCTGTCTACACTCTGGCATGTGGATAATGGAGTTCTCCATTATCCACTCGCCCCCTTTCTGAACACAAAATCAGAATGGCTTGACATATCAATGAGAGTCAATTAGAGCATTGCGGGGATTAGAACCAACATGAACCAGCGTTCAAGTAAATACCAGATGGTTACACCAACCCATTCAGCCATGATGGGACAAAACTTATTCAACTTGGAAGTCTACCGAGTGCACTAAGAGAGGTCTGGAAGTCCCACCTGGTGCCACAACCAGGTATTACTAATAGCCTGCCTATACTCTAGCATGCTGGACAATGTAGTTTTTCACCAAATGGTCCCTTCAGAGCACAAACAAATCATAATGGCGTGATTCTCTCATTTATATATCACGCCATTGTGATCTCTTTGTGTCTTGATGGGGGCATATGGTGGAAAACTCTATACCCCACAGGCCAGAGTGTATGTGGGCTATTCGTAAAACCTAGATGAGGCACCAGCTGGGACTTTCAGATCTCTCTTAGTGCACTCAGTAGACTTCCAGGTTGAAAAGGATTTGTCCCATCTTGGCTGAATGGTGGGACATCAGAGTGATGGGAGTGGTGGGACATCATCTAGTAAATACCAGATGCAAGCATCTGGTATTTACTAGAATGTTGGTTTATGTTAGTTTATATCTCCACATTTCTCCGACTGATTTTCTCATTTACATATCACGTCATTGTGATTTCTTTATAGTATATTATATTGTTATAATGTTTCTTTCTTTCTTTTGTGTTAATCCGATTTTACTTTGAATTAAAACGAAAATAATAATCTTTACTTGAGGGGGTACATATGAAGACCCTTATCCATCCCTGGGGTGTAGGAGAGGAAGGCAGCCAGAAGAGTCTCGAAGACTAAAGCAAAGTTCAGATGCATATTCCTGTAAAACAACAAACTCGTATTATCACATAATGGCATGTGATGGAAGCAATTAATAGAAGCTTTTATTGGCAGATATAAATGTCCTCTAAGGAAGAAAATGCAGTTTGAAGAATTTGAATGCCTTTTAAACTTACAATCAACTAGTTCTGGGAAAAACACTTGACGTGAATTATCTTCTGCTGTTTCGTAATTAAAATAATTTAAGTGTACTTACTTCATTCCCTGATGAAAAATGGAGTTACGTCGGGTCTTGCAGATTATCAGATCTGCCCATTGCGCAATAACAACGGAAATGAAGAAGGCTGTGTGACATGTATACTCTAGAATTTTGCGGTCGTGGTAGGTCTGAGAAAGACATGAAGTTAAAGTTAATTACTTATTTGCAACAAATAAATAGAGTAACAATTTAATAAACATGCTTGTCACTGGGAAAATTTTGAAGACACGGTGGGAAAGAAAGATGCATTATTGTTAACCTGCTTTGAATTAAACAAACTATACTCCCTTCCGTTTTTTGAATTAACTATTTATATTTTGAAGTTAGCACACAATTGTACACAAATAAAACTTGGATATGCAGGCATATAAACATGTTAGTGATTGTGTAAAGTTACCAAAACAGTTATAAAAACCTCTTTCTAAAATACTAACACAATTGGGATTTGTGAGGTCTCCACACCCAAGGTGATCCCTTAACGGCATGTAACTGTACTGGTCTAAGTGCCACCCTAACAGTACTTGTTGGTTGGGAGGATTAGCTGTTAAGTGCACCCTTTCTCAAGAATCTCCTGCAACACTACTCACAAATTCCTAGACATGTACTCTACTCATAAACCTGTGAACTCATTTGGTCTGAACCCCCTAATACACTGAAGGCTCAATTACTTATATCCCGGTGATTATTTTGATTCCTGGTTTCGTTCTATTTCGTGTTGAGCAGTCTATCCCTTGTCCACCTTTTTCTATGCTTCAGCCAGAATCAGAATATTGAATTTAAAAATATTTGTACGATGCAATAATGCTTCCTCTGGTTTATCTTCCTGTAAATGTTTGCTGGGTTAATTTTTTTTAGCCCACTTGCATAGGTGTGATTTCCTATTTCTTTATCAACCTGACAAATATCGGGGCCTTGTTTTGTATGTTGCACTAAGTTCAGGTTTCCTTTTCAAGGGTTTGTCATAATTTAGGCATAGGAATAAACAGTAACTATCAGTAAATTGTTCAATGATGCTAAAATTGTGTAGGTGATAAATTCAGATGAAGACGCAGAAGCGTTACAGGAGACCTGACCTGAGTCAAAGTGAACTGAAAATTAGCAGATGTTGTCAAGTGCACTGTTCTTAGCAATTGAGAAGAAATCAGACCTAATAAATATTACGAAAATAGTGAAATTGCGATATCATATTGTAAAAAGAATCAAGGAATCATTATTACTAGGGATATAAATCAATAAATCCATGCTTAACTATTAGAAATGAGGTCAATACTATACCAGGATTCATACATAGAAACGTTAGTAATAAAAGCTGCAATAATATTATTCCACTATCTTGACCTTATTATGAATCCCTCACTTTTAGTTATGCAGTACAGTTTTGGACACAGTACAAAGTAGAAAGATGGAAATTCTTGTGATAACGAAGAAAGAAGGTTTAAGGTACTAAGAAAAAAAAAATGATATTCCTAGAAATATGTTCAGAATGAACGGGCATAATTGAAGAGTACAAATGGATGAAAGAGATTAACAAGGAAAATATGAATAAGGAGATAAAAATATATATCAACGTTAGAACAAGAAACAATGGTTTAAAACTGGGGAAATATATATTTATAAAATAAATAGGTAAGGAATGGTTCGTAAATTGGGATGGAAATCTGTGGAAGAAGTTACCATAACATGGTAGAAGCAAATTTACTTGTAAGTTACAAACAGGTTGAATAACCACATGAATTAATCAAATATATGTGTGTGTTATATATATATATATATATATATATATATATATATATATATATATATATATATATATATATATATATATATATATATATATATATATAAAGCAAACACTCACCCATTCCTGGCCGTAGGAATCCTCCAAATCATTGATGGCAAACGAATCCCATCGTTGACGGATACCAAAGAGTTTTTGAGGAATGAATCCATTTTGTGCCATAATGAAAAAATAGGTGTAGAACCCCGCCATTGACTGGATCATACCAATCTGACCATAAGCCATGGAGATGAGCCTGTTGTGTAGGAAATAAATCATTCTGGACACTGACAAAATATTGTTGGTAAATAATTAATTTACAGATAAATTTCAGAAATGTCATAAAAATTACAGATGTTCATTATCATTTTAGCTTCCCTCAAGTTTAACCAAGAGAGTTTGGATTAAATATAAAATATATTTAGAAGACAACAACATTTTAATGATTTAAAAGAACATTGACATTCTTCATTATACAGGTATTACAATATTGCTTATAATTAAACTTTTTTTATGTAAAGTATAAATAACCAATATAAATTGTATCCAAGTCATACTTTTCATGTTAAATTATGAAACTCTTCATCTGTTGAATTTGTGTTGCTAACTCCATCAGTTTGAGAGCAAAGATTACCATAGAAAGTAAAAACAAAATCAGCTGTTGTAATGTTTACAGAATTGTTTAAATAAAAAATCTTTTTATCTGAACCATCATTTTAAAAATAGGTCCAATGGGTTTCGTATGTCCAAAATTTAATTAGAAATTCAGATATGATAACAATTTTGTTTTACCGTGATAATCAATATTTACGGAAATAAGAGTCATCAGTTATCAAAATTACATGTGGAACTTCCAATGAGTCAATTTTCAACCTCCATTTAGCGAAGCTCGTAATTTTATAAATGGTATACAGCAATGCAATATTTTTAAAACATACTATTAACTTTTCCACACACACAAAACTCTCCTGGTTGAGGGATTTTATATCAAACGTTTCTGAAAAGTCATTAAAGTAATACTTCAGGGACATAAATTCTCCAAATAAAACCTGTGATCCTTTCATTAAGATCATATTGTAAAAATCTGTCACACAGTGTTGTGATTAACTGTTTACCTTTACACTTTCATGGCTCTTACACACTGATCAAATTTATTGCTTACCTTGATACCTTCAAACAATAAGCTTTGTTATTTCAGTTGTTCTTGTTTGAGATCAGTTATGAATCATTAGTAAGGAATAACCGGTTAGTAAATTGACACAAACATTACCTCTCGTTACAAAGTTTGTCAGTGAAGGGATTGCGGGGTGGACGCTTCATAATATCAGATTCAGCTGCTTCATATGCAAGGGAAATGGCTGGCACCTAAAAGTTTAAAAAAAATTATCATTTCACCACAAGTAAAAAAAAATACATGTAATATGGATTTATAATTAGGCTATGGAGATTTAAGCTACACGCTCTCATTCGCCAACTTGTCCGTGAACGGATTGCTGAGTTGACTGGGTCTCTTGGTACAGTTAGCCTAGTTTTCGAATCACAATCGGGGATCTGTGGTTCGATTCTCAGGCGGGACAAAAATAGTTCGTCACGTTTCCTTTCCCAACGAATTAAATTTTATGCTACAAACTGTACACTAAACATGGCATCAATTACATTGTCTCTTCTTTATCAAAATGAGAAAACGTAAGAAACCTTCAATTACAGTAAGGATTTTAAAAGACAAAAGACATCCCATTTTCTCTCTTTTCCTCCTACCTGTGCTCTCTTTTTTCCTTCCAGTCTCTCTCTCTCTCTCTCTCTCTCTCTCTCTCTCTCTCTCTCTCTCTCTCTCTCTCTCTCTCTCTCTCTCTCTCTCTCTCTCTCTCTCTCTCTCTCAATATGCACTATACACAGCCAGTAACCACACCATAACCACAATTACCAAGTGGTACTTTAGTTGATTGAGGCGCGTCTAGGAACGTCACGTGCATAGGTTCAAAACCTCATCAAGGCCCTTGTGGATTTGTTCATTTGATATATCGCGCTATTGTGATTCCTGTGTGTACATAACCACAATGGTATTTTGCACTATTGTTACTTTGTTTCAACGTTGTGACAACGTTATGGTTACATTGTATGTGTCATGAGCCGCTGAAAAATATGTTGAAAACTTCATGGAAAGCCAACCAACATTTCAGACTTCAGAGACGTCTCTAGTTGTCGCAATAGGAGCCAATCCTACTTAAGGAGTAGCATGAGCGTCGACCTCGACCCTCTATGACACTCTCCATACAATCACAAATCATCATGGAAAGTTGCATGAGCCTAACCGTAAGCATCTAGCCTCCAAACTCATACAAACAAACAAACAGACATTTTCTCTTAGGACATTGGTTGAAGAAAAAGACCTAATTAAATTGTTAGACTTTAAACCTAACAACTATTGTATATTGTTATCTTCCGGAAGGTAGCTGATATGGAATGCTTACTACTGTTTAAGGAACATTTAAAAAAAATCCGTACATAGATTAACGTGTGAGTTGAAGATTAAAGGTATTCTGCCTTTCCTGGATGCAACCGTCTCGTTAAGGAATGGCAGCTTCCACACATTTGAGTCAATACAGTGGGAACTAAAATGGAGATGTGCCTTAATGATAGTTGTGAGTGTCCTGACTATTACAAGGGAAATGTCCTGACTATTACAAGGAAAATGTCCTGACTATTACAAGGGAAATGTTCATACTTACATACAGCTCATGTTTGAAGCAGCTTGATGAGGAACTCGGTAGAGTGAGGCAGGTCCTTGTCAACAACAGATACTCTAATACAATAATTTGCAAAACTTGCATTTGAATTTTAAAAGTAAAAAAAAAATATAGAATATTACAAAATAAATCAATGTAACTAACTTACAATATCAGTGCCCAGATCAATGAAGAGGATGGTTACGGTACCCAAAGGTAGAGGCACAGAGGCTATCATGAAGAACACAAACGGAGTGATCTCGGGGTTATTGGAGGTCAAGGTATAAGCGATCGACTTCTTGATATTGTCAAAAATGAGTCTGCCCTCCTCAACACCCGTGACAATGGAAGCAAAGTTGTCATCTAACAAGATCATATCAGCAGCCTGTTTGGACACGTCCGATCCAGCAATACCCATAGCAACACCTGAGTGAAGCAAATGTTTAAGTTAACAGAGCTTTTACTCTTCTATGATAATGCAACGTTGGAAAACCAGACATGATCTTCACATATATATTGCAGAGACATGCCATAACATACAAGTTTTATGAATATATATAACTTACTTGCAAGATGAGCGAAACAAAACTTACCAATGTCAGCCTTTTTGAGAGCAGGAGAGTCATTAACACCATCACCAGTCACGGCAACAATGGCTCCCATGCGCTGACAGCCTTCAACAATGATTAGTTTCTGTTGAGGTGAAGTACGGGCGAACACAATCTCAGAGTGGTGAATGAGAATATCATCTAACTGTTCAGATGTCATGTTTCTTAGTTCTGAGCCATGCACAACAGCAGCCTTCGCTTCACGTGGGTCTACAGCTTTAATAGGGATGTTCAGTCTCTGAGCAATATCCTCAACAGTTTCACTTCCTTCAGAAATGATCCCAACAGATTTGGCAATTGCCTTGGCAGTGACGGGGTGATCACCTGTAACCATGATAACCTTTATTCCAGCCGATCGACACTTTGCTACAGCATCGGGTACAGCAGCTCGAGGAGGATCAATCATAGACATTAATCCTACAAAACGAAGGCCATGTACAGGGAAATTGACACATTCCGAGTTAAAGGGATATCCAAACGGATACCTATCAGAAGGTAAAATATAGTCACAGAAACCAAGTACCCGTTCTCCAAGACCTCCAAGCTCCAAACTGGCATTGTGGAAAGCTTCTTTCATTTCTTCATCCAGAACCCTTTCTTCGCCATTAATGTAAATAGTTGAGCAGCATTCCATGATTTTCTCAGGGGCTCCCTTCATGACAAGGAGGTAGCGGGGGTCAATTTTGTCCTCGGTTTCGTGTATCGATATTTGGTATTTATTTGTGGAATTGAATGGAACTTCACATACCTTCTTGTTTCGTGCGCGCCAGGCTCTTACGTTTCCAACAGTAACTTCGGCACATCTAAGCAGAGCAGCTTCTGAAGCATCGCCATTTACTTCACGTTTCATGATAGGGACAGCCTCTTGTCCAGTCTTAAATTCCGCACGGTTGCAGAGAGCCGCAGCTCTAAGTAGTGCATTCCAGCTGTGAGCTGTATCGTCACGTTGGCAGGCAGCTTGGTCTTCAGATGTATCGGCTTCAATTATCGTATTGTCAATCCACATGTGGGCCACTGTCATACAGTTCTGGGTCAGGGTTCCAGTCTTATCCGAGCAGATGGTGGAAGTGGACCCTAGAGTTTCAACAGCTTCCAAATTTTTTACAAGACAATTCTTGGCTGCCATTCTCTTGGCAGTGAGTGTGAGACAGACAGTGACTGTGGCAAGAAGACCCTCAGGTACATTGGCTATAATTATACCAATGAGAAACACTACAGCATCTAGCCATTGGTAACCTGAAAACACAGACGAATGAGTTTTCAATGATCAAAATATTGTGGTTTTGTTTATATGTAAAATCTACGGTTGAAACAATCCTGCAATCCTACACCAATTATATTGGTCGGTAATTTGTTTCACAGATGCTACATGTTGATCTATTTCTAAACTAAACCAGTATTTAACAAGATCTTTTCTGACTATACGTACTTTACTTACATCCATTGTTTTGTGTTCTATTTTGCTGATATTTAAGCACCTCTATGTAAATATCCCTTTTAGACAATCAATGAGAAAATTAACTGGAGCTGTGAGGTGACTCGAAAGCGCGATCGAGCATCATTTATTTGATTAACGTCAATGGCTGGGATTCTCCTGGTCACGGGTTCAAGTCATCTCAGAGCTCCACTTGATTTTCTCTTTCTCTTTCTGATTTTCTCACAGGTAGTAATTATTGCCAGGTTAATCTTTGAAAATGATTCTTAACTAAAATCTAGTATGTCACTAGAGGTGACTTCTACTTCCAAAACAAATGGGAATTATCTAAATACTCGAGCCAGGTTAATTACAATGTTCAGTAGCTCTTGTATTACTCTAGTTTTACATGATTTAACAAATATGTTGGTAGGTATCTATTTTCCCGTAGCGACACATGTGTCTAAAACATATATAAATCTTACTGACGTCAACTATATCTTTGATATCATCCAAGACTTATTCCGTATTCTCAATTGACATTAGTTTTTAACATAAGTACTTAACCATGACTAATAATTCCTCTCAATTCTGAAATACTTTCATAATACTCCTAGTTCGAATGCACGTCATGGGAGGCAGTTGGCGCCACCGTTTTCTACATTAATCCCTTGGGAATGCCTTAGGCTACCAGTCAGAACAGGTCACTACCAATTTCCATTGTTTAACTCTATGAACTTTCTATATTACAGTTCTACTGTTACAGCCCCCTTGTTCAAGTACTTAAGAAACTTTGTGTTAAACTATTTAATGTACAGGGCTATTGCATTTAGTTATTTCAGTACAGGGATAGGATGTTTTATTCTCAGATGCATTGGAAAGATTATTGGGCAGTCATCAAGATTATTGATGCTGTCATCAGCATAGTCGGGATTCACATCCCAGGGTTTTGTTTAATTGTATAATTATGGTTATTGATATACAACCTGCTGGTTGTCATTGAGTGTTAGTTAGGACAGTTTTGGATTTTTTGGAGGCTTTGTTTCAGATTGTTAATTATAAAGTAAGGGGTTTGAGATAAGAAACTGTGTATTAAATAGTTTAACACAAAGTTTCTTAAGTACTTGAACGAGGGGGTTGTAACAGTAGAACTGTAATATAGAAAGTTCATATTATAGAAACAGTAGAACTGTAATATAGAAAATCCGGTGGATTTTCTCATTGATGTATATCACGTTAGAGTGATTTTCTTTATGTAATTGAAAATAATCACCAGTTAGCACTATTCACAGTAGGTACAGGAGTCAAAACCTGCATCAGAGGAGTTCCAGGATATTTCAAGTGCCTAAGTACTGTATCGTAGAACAGGTTGATGACCGTGAGTGGTGTCCCAAGAAACATAAAGCTGTAGTGTATTTGACTAATAAGTGAGATAAAACGAATGTGCAGTGAGAAGTGAAATAATTGGACGAACTAATATCCAGGTCAGAAAGAGCCACAGAAAAAGTAAAGATCATTGATAAAATTGTTGCGGTATTGGAATGTATTATAGTTGGTTCGACTATATGTAATTTATTGCTAATAACAAACTATGTGCTATCCAATCCCCTTGGCCCTCCTTTAATCATCGCAACAGGAAGTGGGAAAGTTGTGGCAAGGTTAAGTGTTGACCACACAAGATTAAGTCAAGAGCACTTAAATGGAAGAGAGACCTGCACCTTACTGTAAACTACATTGTTCCATTGCTATTCAGCTCATAAATTATCCTGATGTTCTAAATGATCAGAAAATTTGCTATTTCACAATCTATTTTGAGTATATGTCATTTGCTAAAATCTTAAGTGAATCTGACTCATTTGATATCGTTCATCTTGCTATCTTGAGTGATGTCTGTGAACTCTTGTATATTCTATAACACAGACGACGTTATATAGCCTCCTACGTTTAGTGCTTTACTTTAATATTTACTTAACCAGGTTGAAAAATTGCTTCAATAAGATTAATTAATAAAAATATTAGATCGCTGATATATCCGACTCTTCATTTTATTGAGGTAGTTTGATTAATAATAAGACAACATGACAATAGTTCAACAAAAGTTCAATAGAAGACACAGTAACGACACGCAGGTGGGTAGACAGCGAGTGTATCATGGAGTAGTTTACATAAATATGCTTACTATGATCCAAAAATGTTACAAGAGATCATTACGAATAACAGAGAAGCAGTCACTAAATACACTTGGGATAATAATGATAACTTACCCATCATAAAGGCAATCGCACAGAAGGTAAAGCCCAGAGTCATTGCTACAGCAGTGATGAGGTGGACGAAATGACCGATTTCTTTAGCAATGGGTGTCTGGGACGTTTCCAGACCAGACGCCAGTCCAGCAATGCGGCCCATAACCGTGGTGTCTCCGATGTTGATAACAATTCCTCTGGCAGTACCTATAACGTAGAATATTCAACAATAATAGTTCTCTTGTATTTAAACTTAAAATATAAATATGAACAGTTATTTTCAGAGTTAAATAATTATTGAGTTCTCACCCTCGACAGCACTAGTGGAGAAAAAAGCGAGGTTCTTGGTCTCCAGCGGGTTGTCTGATGTAAATTCAGGGGAACGGCTTTGTGGTTCACATTCTCCAGTTAGTGATGAGTTGTCTACCTGTATGGTAAACATTACTTAATATTATAAAAATAAATTATTTAAAGTTCACCTAACCGTGCAGCTCAATTTCTCAATAGCCCCCCAAAATATGTCCTAATTTGAAAGTATTAAAACATTTGCATAACCAACCTTAAAACCCCTAGATTCAATGATGCGGACATCAGCAGGGATGCGGTCACCGAATTTCACCTCTACGATATCTCCTTTGCAAAGCTCCTCAGCCAACATGTTCTGCTTGTCACCATCACGAACCACGATTGCATACTAATAGGAATAAACAAAGTTTACTATTGCATTGCAAATCATTTATTATTGTATGATTTAATTTAGAAACAAATATTAGCTAAAAATTATTTACATATAAAACTAGAAATTAATACTGTATATGCACTAAAGTTCTACAATATTCTGTTAAATATTGATGTATTTATTTACATTGATGTCGGTGTTGTGAACTACAAAAATTATCGTTTTGCAAAGTGTTGTACTGTTATATATGTGTCGAGAAAAGGACTATATGCACTGCGAGTTATACCCCACTTCAGGAGTTTACTTTAGCCCTAGACTATGTTTAGGACTTAAGTATACTTTCCAGTTAGTCAATAAGCTACTGTAGTGGCTTTAAAACCTTCCAGAGGTTGATAGGTCGTAAGCCCTACACCAAACTAATGAGAGTCCTGGAAATATAAAGTTTTTATATTCATTACTAAAACTTAACATGCAGCAAAGTGAGACAAAGCACTTAACATTTATTATTACGTTCTATCCAGCAAGAACCAGGCTCTCAGTGGAAGACTAATGTTTATTTACGTCTTTAACCTGTCACTGGAAACAGTACGTTATTCACTAAGTGCTGTATTGACTGACTTTAGATTTATAGTGTTTACGATGATATACTTCACTGTTGCCGCCAGCGGCGGCTATGTGCCCTCTATATTCATCTTGTGAGCAATAGTGCAAAACTATTATGGGGGGGGGGGCCACAAGCGGTCATAATCAGGGTTCACTGGATGTTTGACACTACACCCCTTATAATTAATTTTAGTGATAACTTGCATTGCAACAACTATTAATGGGAATACATTATTACACTTTGGAGGTAATACTGTATGTAAATAATTTGCAATATAGGATATTACAGGTTAATAGAAGAGATGTTGTATATGGTTTTAGTCAGCATAGCTTATGCCTTCATCATATATACTTTAATTCCTTTATCTACTAGAAGGGAAGTTTGGATACAGTGAAAGAATCTCAGATATTTTATTTATAATAAACTGATTTGCCTTTACATACAACTTATACTCTCAACATAAGTCTTATAACTTTCTTAAGGAAAATTTCCCACTCCACACACAGTACTAGCAACAGTCACGTGGAAAACATTGTCTGAATTGGAATAATAAGCGTCTCCCAAACTGGTCTTACTGACTTTACCCTCGTCGATTGCTGGGACAACTTAGCACCCATTCCATAAGTAATGTTAGACCAGTATGTAACTCCCACTTGAGCCGTGGGGGTACATAAAGGCTTGAAGCCAGGTGGCCAACGTGTTCCTGTCTAATGCTAAAGATTGTGCAGCTGTATTTATAGTAATGCAAATATATGTCCATTAGCTGCCTTTTCTTTTTGTTTATAATTAAGGCTCTCTGGCCATTGGTTTACTCTGATAAATGTATAAAAAACTAATATTACCTGCGCAGCTATAAAATAAAAAATATTAACAAGCTAAATAAACACTGAGCAGAATTAATTACGAATTTATAGTTCCCTGTCTATTTTTTTTTGTTTAGTGCATGCGTAAAACTCTACTGAAATTAAGTATATAAATTAAAAAAAAAAGAGGAGAAACAAGAGGAGAGGTGGAATGCATTGTTTGCCATCTACCTGATTCCAGAAAAAAAACATTTATTATGAGTCATAAAAGGCTTACCTGAGGGACCATTTTCTTAAATGATTCCATGATAGCCGAGGACTTGGCCTCCTGGTAGAAGGAGAACAAGCCAGTGACCACCACCACAGTCGACAGAACCACTCCCAGGTAAAACTGCAAAATATTACCCAGGTCCATGGTATATATTATTACACCGTCCAAGTTAAATATTACCCCAGCCCATGGTAAATTATGGAACATCTTAAATAGTAATTTTGATTTCATTACTTTTGAATATGAAATATAATTAGATAATTCAGGAAAAACATACTATTATTATTATTTTTTTAATTTCTGGGATTAATAACAAGTATATGTAAATTGTTTGTAACAAATATTTCTAGTCTATTTAAAAATTGTATGTGCAACTCATTTAAGCATATGTTTATTTACTAGAATTTAAGTGTATTATGGAAACATAAAAAAGGGTACATGCCAAACCCCAAGAAAATAAATCATTAATGACCAATGACTCGTTTTGCAAAAAAAAAAAAAAGTTGAACCAAATAACATAGTTCAGTCAACATCATTACCTTCTTCACTGTTCTAGGTACTTTACCAGCTGTGGGTATTGACACCACTGTCAAAATAATGTTGACCATTTTTAGTGCTTGAAGAGGCAGTCTTGTCATATTTTTATGTTGACAAATTGAAGTCACCGGCTATAATAACCTCCTATTGCTTACATAACTTTGCTATTTGATCATATATTTATGGTATAATTACAAAATTTTCAACCGGTAATCTGCAAAATATATCTATGATTTCATAATTTTAGAAATCATTTCTTAATTTCTGTGAGTGTGGCGTCTATATGTTTGTTATCTGATGTACGTTTTAATATGGGCTTTATACGTAGTTTGATTATTAGCGCACCTCTACTGCCAGCTATATTCTTTGTCACTGTTAAAGAATGCTTCTCTCGAATGAGATCCTCTGACTCATAGTATTTTTTTTTATCAAACCCAAAGATTATGTTGTGCCATGTAATAATTTTTGTTTAGAACGAGGTCCTTGAGGTCTGAAAACTCGTTTCGTATGCACATAAAAACATTAGTGTTTAACATCAAAACATTTATAGATAAATTTTGTAATTAATTTTGCATATCTGCATATTTTCACTTATTTTCCACACCACCTTCATAATGCAGTGCCAAGTTTACAAATATAGAGACAATATTGAAGAGAAATAATTGAACCAATCTCGTGTATGTGGACTCTTCAGACACACACACACACATGGCTTCAATATTTTCACCAAGATACATCACATTATTGTGATTTCATTGTAACTTTACTGAGGTTATTAAGGCTGCCGAAACATGTTGCGGTATCTTCACTTAAATGGAGACCTTCGTTGTTGTGGTAGTTGTTATAACAAGTGGGTCTCATAACAAGTGGTGCTGGATATGAAAACTGCTATAGGCTTTCTAGTTACTCTTGCCTTTAAGCAGAGATCAAAAGCAATTATTTATACAGATGAGCTTATCGAATCACACATTCACTCTCAGAACTGGGAAGGACTCCTGAGATTAAACTTTCTTTTAATGTAGTTTCCAGATTGTGAAATTATTCATCTGGATTTATAAAACAATTTTTTAGATTTCGTACTTCTCATGTTGATCGTACTTAAATGAACGATGAATAGTGTTTTTTACTTTTCGCGTACGTTCTATAAAGCATCTCTTAAGACACCAATTTCAGCACCAAAGAAGCAAAAACACTGATGATACTAAGAATTTCTGCCACAAAAATTATTACCAGCTGGCCTCTAATCAAAGAATGTGTCAAAAGTCATGTCTTTTGCCCTCATCTCTACCTGGAATCAATTGTGCGGCATAATTGGCATTGAATATATCTGCTATATCAGACTGCAGCCCGTCCTCCAAAAATGGGGTGGTAAATGTAAGAAGACAAATAAGTGCAATTATGTACTATTCATAGCAGTTAGGAATTGTACTTATTTTCACTTAGTATTAAATCGTACTGTCAAATATATTGTGAATATTTGAGTTTACCTGAAAAACTGAATAGAAAACCACAACCTCACCTAACCGTCTTAGTTTTTGAAGATAATAATTTTATTGCTTCCTAATTACAATTAGTACTTAACTTATAGCTATATTGATATTACAGTTTTATAAAACTAATAAAACAAAACTAAAATATATCAATAAATTGTAAATTAACTCAGGATATTTTAAAATTTTGCATAAAATCTATGTTGTTTAATAAACCTGAAAAAGAAATTCCTGATATTTAAAACTTGTGTATAGCTAATTGAAGATGAAATCTTCGTCCTAAAATTCTGAGTGGCTTAACAGAAAACGAGGAGAATTAAATCGGGGGAGGGAGTTGGGTAAATGTAACAGCCCCCTAAGTGCAATTATGCACTGTTTATGACAGTAAGAAAGAGTACTTATTACACTTAGTATTAAATCGTACTGTCAATTCGGAGGATGGGTTGCAGACTGACTCCCGGCCGACCTCCAAAAAAAAGAAGTGCAGTACAGTAAATATCTTCATGTGTGGAAGAAATATAATGTAATGTTTTATTTTATTGAACATTAGTAATTGGTATCGTTTTATAGAATTGCAAAGCTGTTTTAAACGTTGTTTATATGCGCTTTGTGACCTTCGAATATACGAGTCCTTATTTGTTCACGATCAGCCTATATTGTATAGAACAGGGGTGGATTGAATGGTGTACGATAGAGTTATATTGCCTGCTTTTAATAACCAAATTTTCCAACAGAATATGGCCGAAAGCCTCTTTGAATCTTATGGATATATATACACATATATATATATATATATATATATATATATATATATATATATATATATATATATATATATATAAATTTGTTTTTTTTTATACAAAATTTAGTGGTTACACATTAATTAAGGGTATTTCTTGAGAGCACACGTTCTCACATTTATCTGTAGTTGCCCATTCTGGCTGAAATGTACTCAAAAGCTTACATTATCATAGCTGGGTTCTTCTTCATAAAAAGCCTCAATGAAGTAAGCATTGAAGCATAGGAAGGAACCAATCAGGAGAAGGAGTGAGAAACCCCCAAAGAGATGCTTGCAAAATTTAATCCACTGAGGAGTCTCCTTGGGAGGGGTGAGGGCGTTTCGCCCGTCTCGCTCCAGACGCTTCACAGCCTCCGACTGTGTCAGACCCTGCGGAAGTAATTACATATATATCATACATTTTCCACTTATAGGTAACTTAATGTGAAGAAGCGACTAAAATATGCCCAATAATGCCATATACTGTTTTAGATATGAAAGAAGTAAGGAAACCACTACCCCTTGCTACACCAAGAAACAATAGCGATAAATTAAGGGATGAAGCATAGGAAGATAAATATGTATATTGAGAGAAATTATGAACGAACAGAAAAATATGGCAATGGGGAGGTAAGTCAACTTGGTATAGAGACACCCACGTGCATTCCCACACAAATACTTCCAAGTTGGACCTGGGTCCATACTTCTAATGGGGGATTGAGACCAACTGGTCTACAGCTTAAAACTTTACATCAAACTTGCTGTCCAAGTTAAAAAAGAAAATATTCATTTGAATGAGCAAAAGACTACCTCATCTTGGTGCACTTGATCCTGATATAGCTACCAGGGAGGGCAAGACCGATTTCATTAAATTATTAAGTATATTTCGTAACCTTGTTCCTGAATCATTACATGACTCTGTAAATGATGAATGGAGGAATCTATCGTTTTACTTCAAAAATGTTGAAATACCTTCTGACCGTGTAAAACTTTGGTATAAAGTCGGGAACTTACAGCATGCTGACAAATCGCTAGTGTTTCCTTACTTGAGAGATTATATGTTGTCTCTAATTGTTTTACATAGTTTATCAGCGGCTGTAGGAACAGTATTTCCTCAAGTTAAATTGATTAAGACAGACATTAGAAATAGTCTATATACGGAGTCTGTGAATGGGATAAGTCTTAACAAAAAATTAATGGGTACCATCCTTATAGCGATGACGTAAATGGGTATATACTTTTCTAAGGTTTTAGAACCTACTCCTTTGATACATTTATGGTTATTGGATATTATTTTTGTCAGCTTTTAAATATTTTTTATTAGTAAATAACTAATAATAAACAATTATGGAATATAACCAAATAAGAGTAAAAGCAGAAATGTTAATTGTAAATCATATAATGATTACAAAGTGCGCCAGTAAGGTAACTGATGTTACCTTAACTGGCGCAGTAAGGTAACATCATATTTTGACATTGCGACCCTGTGAAGAACTCTGCTCCAAAATACTATATATAAAATATCCCTCAGCATTTCGTTGCACCAAACGAAAAAAAACTACAGAAACAAAATTAAATTTCAGGGAAAGGGGGAACTTCAAACTAAAATGTTCATAAAGGTCAACGTTGGATATATTTGTAAAGATCGAGTAAGCCATATTACACTTACCCTGTCAGGGTCCACACTGAGTCGCTGGAAGAGTTCTTCGAGGGGGATCTTGTGGTCGTCAAGTATCAGCTCCTGCTTCAGAGAATTAATTTGCTTCTCTTTTTTCTTTCGCCTAGATATTTTCTTTTTTGACTGTAAAAGATTATGATCTATTTAGGATAGACAATCAATAGCATATGCTTATCACATTAGCATATTACCGGGTTTAAAAGTGGCGGGCACAAAATGTATGACTTGTTTACAGCGTACTGCTGCATTAGTTGCATTATTATTCAACTCCTATGCTTTGCACACTTAAAAGATATATCTGAGTAAATGTTCTATAATTTATTTATATACACTTTACCAGTAAAACTATGCACACTGTCGGATGCCATCCTCTAAGGAAAAGAGGCTCAATTATTACATTACAAAGCCTCTTTACACATGCAATATATTATTCTCTAAATGCCTTTTTTAATTTGAGATGCGTCCTTTCGTCTCTATACTTTCTTAGTATACTATATACTCAGATACTTTCAAGCTACACTGTGTTAATTACAGTAATAAATAACTTCACATGCTATAAGTATCTTAGATACTAGAATGGTCGAAATTTCTAGGGTAATGAACATAAAAGTGCACTAGAAAAATCTGGTTAATAAAGTCATTTGACCAACTTTTCAGGTTTCACTCGCTTAGCTGTCAAGGGGAGGGCCTGACAGCTGAGTGAACAGCGTTCGGGATTAGTAGTCCGGAAGTGAGGTTCCAGGTTCGATCTTTGGTGGAAGTGGAAACAAATGGGCAGAGTTTCTTTCGCCCTGATGCCCCTGCTCACCAAGCAGTAAATAGGTATAACTGCTACAGGCTGCTTCCTGGGGTAGAAATAGCCTAAGCTACTCTATCCCTTTGAGATGTATTTTTTTTCTTGTCTCAATAAACTTACTTGAACTTGAACTTGAACCAGACCTCCCCAAGGGACTCCTCAGTCTTGAATTTGGGGAGTAAGTGTAAGTGGTTGTAAGTATCTACTACTAAGTGGGATAGTAGTTATGTGTACGAGATCTTTTTAAATGTCAGGAAATCCTTTTCGGTCGTGTACCTCTGCATTCTGTAAATTAACTCAACTCGTGGTGTCTTTGATTTATTTGTATATATGTGAAAAATCTAATATTCAATCAATGTCTAATATTCATGATGTTTATACGAGACCTCATTATTGATTCATTTAATTTGATGTCCTAGAAATGAAAAGACCAACACATCATACAGTGGTTTTATCTGGTGTTCGAGTTGAATGGACTAACTCAATAGATTGATGTTAATTATGTTAATAAATGTTTTTGATAATACTGATTGAGACAGGAGTCTAGGTAATGGGGTTAATAGTTTAACCACGTTGAAAGGCACTCTACAAAGCCTGAAACAGAGAGGGTGGTGGCGGCATCTTCCTGTCTCACTCTCCTATCTCTCCTTCTTCCTCCTTCTCCTCCTAGCTTCTTCATCTATGCTGTTCTCCTTTACTCCTGCTTTCAAGCTTCTACCTTCTTTTCTACCTCTCATGACCACTGGTGATGGTCACCGGTCAGAATCACTGCCCAGAGTATCAAGTTAATCATTGGCCAGCGCCACCGATTAGTGTCACTGGTCAGTGTCATCGGGCATGATCAGTCAGTCAGTTAGTCAGTCAGTCAGTCAGTCAGTCAGTCAGTCAGTCAGTCAGTCAGTCAGTCAGTCAGTCAGTCAGTCAGTCAGTCAGTCAGTCAGTCAGTCAGTCAGTCATTGATCAGGGCCACCTGTTAGTCACTGTCCATTACCATTACTGACCATTAGTCAAGGTCACCAGTTAGGATCATCGGTCACGGCCACCAATCACTGTAACGTAGCTAATATTTTTTATACTAGCCACTTGAGCACTCAAGTTTCAGTCAGTACTAGAGAGTTCGCCTCGGCGCAGTTTCTACCCATCATTTAAATACCTCAAGCACTCTTTATATCTTAGCTGTTTTAATTCATATTCAGTGGCAGAGCTAATTTTGCCACTTAGTGTCGTTGCTGGTGGATTTCACATGCTAGTTCAATCCAGATGCAATTTTCAGAGATTAATTTAATTTTTATCTTCATTTATAATTAAATTACTGTTTATAAGTCATACATCTATATTAATTATTTAATTTGTATTGTCTAAGTTCCTAGCTTTATTTATGACCCAGTGTTTCTACCACATCTCGCTTTATTTTTTGTAACCATGCTAATCATTGTGTCTATGTAGAAGTCTATTGTTTCCCATCTACTTGGCAGATAACACTTGCTGTTAAATGTCCAGTGATGGCACATAATACATACTGGTAGTCGCTGTCTCATTAGGTACATCCCCACAGTGATCAGCTTACTCTATAAAGACATTATAAACAAGCAGCAGTACTAACCTCACTAAGAGCAAGTCTGCTCTGTAAGTGTCGAACATCATCTTCAAGATGGTGGCAGCGTTTTTCAGCTTCTTGGAGATCCTGCTGGTGACGTCTCTCGGATTCCTGCAGCTTATCGTTGTAATACTTGTGAAGTTCGTCCATTTTGTTTCTAAAATCCTGTTGTTAACACAGATGATTGATTTTCTATTACAGAAGTGACCATTCAGTGGCAATGCTAACCAGTGTATATATATATATATATATATATATATATATATATATATATATATATATATATATATATATATATATATATATATATATATATGCACCTCTGTTTGTCCTCCATGGACAGGGTTGTCGAGTTTTTATGTTAAACTACTGTAATTAGTACAGTGGACTAAGAAAAAATCGACCGCAGAAGTTAACTAAAGCTTTACAACGTAAACTAATGCTTGTAATTAGTTTATACTAATGTCACTATATAAATTGTAAATACATTATACTAATGTTGCAATTTGCATGCATAATACATTTCTATATTCTCAAAGTCATGCTGGGGAATACTGGATACTCACACTAGCATTGCAAGTAACAATATTGCATATTCAATAGATGAAAGGTGATGGGGGAAGGGCGGGTAGCTGTCTACGGTGGATGGATGTTACAGTAGTGGTGGGTAGACGGCAAAATTAATAATTGTAGGCGAGTGATGGGGGGCAAGAGTATGGTGACATAATTGGATGGGTGAGAACTGGAGGAAAGGTTGGGGATGGGTGGAGGGAAAATAGTGATAATAGTTGAGTTACTGTAGCATAAGTAATATTGGGATGGCATGATAAATCTCTGTGAAGGTCAAGGATTTCGTCAATTGTTCGTCTGTGATATATTAATGGCTGAACCTGTGCACAGTGGCCGGTGAACGCGGGCGGGTGGTACAATGAATACCCTCCCTACATGAGCCCCCTCATCCTTCAACCTAGGTATGAGGGGTAGGAGGATAGAACATCCATCCCTACAGGAGGCCTCGTCCCTGCATTCTAGAGGTGTGAGGGGGGGGGAGAGGAATGAATGAATGAATTATCAGGGGAAAAAGCGCCAAGCCATTACGACTATATAGCACTTGAAAGGGTCAGAATAAGGATTTGGGATGGGACGGGGGGAAGGAATGGCGCCCAACCACTTGGACGGTCGGGGATTGAACGCCGACCTGCATGAAGCGAGACCGTCGTTCTACCGTCAAGCGCAAGTGGTTGGACAGGGAGAGGAGTGGGAATCATGAGGTGGTGCAATAGGTAAATATAACAGAGAGGGTCTTGTGCAGGTTAAACGTGTTACAAGCGTCATGCGGACTGAATCGGATAGTGGGTAAGTAGATGGACGATGTTCGAGAGTGCTCATGAAATTAGAATTACACGTAAACCGGGATTTCATATTGTTTCTATGAGTGCTGATATAGGTAAGGTTTGTGGAATTGCATATTAGTTACCTTTGAAGGTAGAAAATGAACTAGTTTTCCTGTTGTGGAGGAAATATGTATTTCCAGATTGCAAAAAGGTTTGTGTGTTGAATGTATCGAGGTATATCATGTATTGTGTCGGAGTGCGGGAAATGTTGGGAGGGGCTGAGATGGGGGAGTATGAGGTGTCACGGTGCTGTAGCTGGAGAGCTGCGAGGGGGCAGGCCTGATGTGTGTTGAGGGTCCTGGCAACGTGTCCTGGTATTAGTATTAACACCAGCTACTGATATGTTGATATATATATATTGGGGTTTGATATATATATATTGGGGTTATTGGTATAAGGTGCGGGAATCGTTAAAATATCTCTGGAGAATTAGTAAGTTAAGTCAACGTTTTTGGTATTCGTGCATTTCTTGCCTGTGTTGAGCACGGGAAATGGCCTCGTTGTCTTCATTTTTGTCTTGCTTCGAGAAATGAGATATACTTAACTTATACTTAACTTTTAGTTTAAGTAGTAATTGTTTTGACTTACAAGGATCCCATAGCTTAGAATAAGCAGTTTCATCACCACTACAATTTATACAACGGACCTGGGTGTTAATCAGCTGTCACGGGCTGCTTCCTGGGGGTGGAGGCCTGGTCGAGGACCAGGCCGCGGGGACACTAAAGCCCCGAAATCATCTCAAGATAGATCTCAAGAGAAGTATTTCACTTGGCAATGAGGAGCACAAAGTGTTGGCAACGCTGTGTAGAGACACCAATTTGAGAGTTGACTTCAATTTGTAGGTGACGTGTCGTCTACTCTTATGTTGGTGTTTCTCTGCAAGTATTGTACTGACAAGGAGCGTGGGAGATTGTCCTCCACCCCGGCCTCCCAACGGTTCTCAACGTCAAGAAACTGTCGTACTAAAGTGCCATTTTAACGTGCCAGAAGACCCAACACAGAAAATGGAATGTCAATTACGGGAGCCGCTACCAATTTCTAGTACGACGATTTTTGGCCTTAGGTAGAGTATACGTCAAAATGCGACGTTCTCTTAGGAGGACGGGTTGTGTCCTCACATAACATGTTACTTTCCCGAGAATTACTGAGGGAGGGAAAACTCTAACAAAGGAAATTTTTGGAATATCATGAATTTGTATTCGTTTGTCACGAGATGGTCGTGCTTACACGTCAGCAGAGATAGTGAATTGTCCCTGGCATTCTCAAAGTCTTAAAAGTCGTCCTGGAAATCTTGAAATATCTCCGACTGAGACACTGGCGGAAAGATGATTGCTCTTTCATTTGAGTTTAACCACATTTGTCATCATTTTCATCTGAATAAAGAACAAATCCACAAGGGCCGTGATGAGGGTTCGAACGTACGCCCGGGATGATCCCCAGACGCTGCCTTAGTCGACTAGGTCACGACATGGTTAAAAGAATTGCAACCGGGAGTTTCACTGGCTCACACGGATCCTGCAGCCTCTCCGAGACACAAACCAGGGTTTTACACAATTGCCCCATGCACTTGGGCTCTGCCAACAAGCTGTTCTACCTCTTCGCCCTCACTTCAAATACACACACAGAAATCACAATTGTGTGATGTTTGGAATGAACAAATCCACAAGGGCCGTGATGAGGGTTCGAACGTACACCCGGGATGATCCAGACTAAGGCAGCATCTGGGATCATCCCGGGCGTACGTTCGAACCCTCATCACGGTCCTTGTGGATGTATTTATTTGATTCATCACGCAATTGTGATTGCTGTGTGTATTCATCTGTATATAAACTCACAATAAATAATCTTAACTTATATTTGAACGTTTTTATTTATTGTTATACCGTATGAAAGATTCATTCTGTCAGCTGGTTGTCTGCTGTATAAGTCAAATACTGACAAAAATCTACGTAAGTCAGTATTTGACTCACAGCTTAACCTGGAGTATGGTTTGGTGGTGTGCAGTAGGCGGAGGTCAGTCATCATCGCTTGACTTATTGTAACAACCCTTCCTCAGGCTTTGCTCGTCCAAGATGCATTCCAAAGATGCTACCCCAAAGATGCTTTCATCAGTTGTATAGCCCGTTCTCATTAAAAGTGGCCCCAATGCTCGTTAATGTCACAGCAAACACCCCACCTTCCTGTTTATCTATAAAGATACACTTGACACACAACCCCGGCTGACTTACGGGCTCATTATAGCCCGTGCTATATGGACATTTCGTTCTCAGTAGCTAAATCTAAAACAACAATAACAACACAACCCGTCCTCAAGCTATGCACGTACATGCGGGGGCCGACCCCAAAGACGCATTTAACAATTCGAGCGTAAAGTGCATTCAAAATTTGTATATTCTCATAAATAAATTAGCATTATTATATAAGTTAATTTGATGGAGTTAGCCTAATTTCAGTCACGTTATTGTAACTTATTATCTATTGATGGCGTTTTACACACAAGTCACACATCTAAAAATAATGGAAGTTATCTTGAGGTTATCTTGAGATGACTTCGGGGCTTTAGTGTCCCCGCGGCCCGGTCCTCGACCAGGCCTCCACCCCCAGGAAGCAGCCCGTGACAGCTGACTAACACCCAGGTACCTATTTTACTGCTAGGTAACAGGGGCATAGGATGAAAGAAACTCTGCCCATTGTTTCTCCCCGGCGCCCGGGATCGAACCCAGGACCACAGGATCACAAGTCCAGCGTGCTGGACTGGAAAGTGTCGACGGTTCTGTCCGCTCTGAACCACTATTAAGTCACACGACTTGATAATGGTCCAGGACGGACCGAAACGTCGTCACTTTCTTTATATTTAGATGTGTGCATGGGTTGGGTGTCTGATAGTCAGCCACGTTATTGTATCTCGCTGTCTGCATGTTGATGGGGGTGTCCGGCTGTGTCTGGGTCTCTCCCCCCCCCCACGCTCCCTCTCTCTCTTCCCCCCCCCCATCTATCCCAATTCACCCCCCTCTTTCTCTCATCTCTCTTCCCCCTATCCCCCCCCCTCTTCAACACTCTTCACCTTTCTCTCCCATCATCACCCTTTCTACCCTGTCACCCCCCCCCCCTTTCCCTCCCTCCCATTTCTTCTCTCTTTCGTCTCTTCTCCATGCTCTTTTCCCTCTCTTTCAGACTCCCCCTATTCCCCCTCTCCTTTCCCATTCTTCCCTTCTCCCACCCTCTACACCTTTCTACCCTCTCCCATCTCCTTACCCCTTCCCCCCATTTAAAAAAAAATACAAACTGCTAAAACACCACGGAAAACAAATCCCTAATTTTAGATTTCATTGAATCGCAGGGGGTCGCTACAGATACCGATATTTCTTAAAGAGTGGCACTGGGGGGAGGGGCAACCCCGAGTGGCCTATGATGACACTCTCAATCCCCATGTATCATCTTGAAAAATTAGGTGAGGCTAGCCTCAAGTGTCTGGCCTCCTACTTTGGACATATAGACAGACAGATATACATTATCTTTTATAGATATAGATACTAGATAGGGTATCCCGGTGGTTCCTGTGCGATTCAATCAGAGGACATGAGCGAAGCACTGTTCAACAAAGGTTTGAACGTCATCAGATGATGTTATTCCCTATTCCATAAACTGTATCGGAGATCCTTCGATACACATCTTTAATAAGCAACAATTCCAATCGTTATGTTCACGAGAGGCTCTGGTAATTTGTGTGGATGTTTAAATATATTTTCGGTAAAAGGACTTCCACGGCGGTCGGCGTTGATCTTATCTTGAGGTTATCTTGAGATGATTTCGGGGCTTAGCGTCCCCGCGACTCAGTCCTCCACCAGGCCTCCTTTTTGTTACACACCCCCAGGAAGCAGCTCGTAGCAGCTGTCTAACTCCCAGGTACCTATTTACTGCTAGGAAACAGGAGCATCAGGGTGAAAGAAACATTTTGCCCATTTGTCTCTGCCTCGACCGGGGCTCGAACCCGGAACCTCAGGACTACGAATCCGAAGCGCTGTTCACCCAGCTGTCAGGCACCCTGAGCTGTTTGTTGATACTACAATTTTGTTTCTATATGGAATGTAGTGGTAAACCCTCGCGCATGATGTCCCTCAAGAACACATTGATGTGAAAGGTCGGAAAACAGCTAATTTCATTTATTGTGAGGTAGCACTCAAGTGTTTTTATTAGTCTTGCAAGCTTATTCCTATGGCGTCTTTTTCTGTATTGGTTTTGTATCTCTGACAGTGCTGTGTATGGCCCATGTTAGACCAGACGCTTCAAAACTCAGGTCAGACCAGACTGTTCAAAACTCAGGTCAGACCAGATTGTTCAAAACTCAGGTCAGACCAGACTGTTGAAAAGTCAGGTCAGACCAGACTGTTGAAAAGTCAGGTCAGACCAGATTGTTCAAAACTCAGGTCAGATCAGACTGTTCAAAACAGTTCAAATTAGACACTGTTCAAAACTCAGGTAAGACCAGACACTGTTCGAAATCCAGATAAGACCACACACAGTTCAAGATCAAAGCAAACACCGTTCAATATCAAAGCAAACACTGTTCAAGATTTTGTTCACATCACAACCCTTTGTTGAAGGGGGAATTTGCGGATCTTCTGATTGGGCGACAATGCATAACCCGTTCATACACCGCTGGGTTGATCTGGTTCATACCTGGTTGGTTGATGGGGGTTCTGGGAGTTCTTCTACTCCCCAAGCCCAGCCCGGGGCCAGACTTGACTTGTGAGAGTTTGGTCCACCTAGGCTGTTGCTAGGAGCGGCCCGCAGCCCCACATACCCACCACAGCCCGGTTGGTCCGGCACTCCTTGAAGGAAACAATCTAGTTTCCTCTTAAAGATGTCCACGGTTGTTCCTGTAATATTTCTGATGCTCGCTGGTAGGACGTTGAACAACCGTGGACCTCTGATGTTCATACAGTGTTCTCTGATTGTGCCCATGGCACCTCTGCTCTTCACTGGTTCTATTCTGCATTTTCTTCCATGTCGTTCACTCCAGTACGTTGTTATTTTACTGTGCAGATTTGGGACCTGTCCCTCCAGTATTTTCCATGTGTATATTATTTGGTATCTCTCTCGTCTCCTTTCTAGTGAGTACATTTGGAGAGCTTTGAGACGATCCCAATAATTTAGGTGCTTTATCTCGTCTATGCGTGCCGTATATGTTCTCTGTATTCCCTCAATTTCAGCATTTTCTCCTGCTCTGAAGGGGGAAGTGAGTACTGAGCAGTACTCAAGACGGGACAACACAAGTGATTTGAAGAGTACAAGCATTGTGATGGGATCTGTGGCAGTATAAATATCTACATATACATAAATATCAGACATATACACCGGGCCCCATCATGCACTGTTCTGATAATCGCATACAAGTGCTTTGTAAAATATGTCTGCAAAACATTAAAGGGGCTGATTCCAATTCGGGATCTTTTAAGCATCTCTGTAATCCAAAGGCAATTTGAACGTCTCGTGTATTAATTCCAGAAGTGGAATGTTGAACTTTGTACTAATTTTTGAAGTGACATCGTTTACCAAGAACTTGTTTCGTATGAACTCATAATGCCATGTTGGTAAATTCCCCTTCCTGTGACATAGCTTCCATTTTATCCTATATTCGCATCTAGTTGCCGCACTGTTTACATTTTCCCCAGCTATGTGAGAAATGCTCACCCCCAAGGGGCACCAAGGAGCCTGACAGCCGAGTGGACAGCGCTCGGGATTCGTACTCCTTAAGGTTCCGGGTTCGATCCCCGGTGGAGGCGGAAAAAATGGGCAGGGTTTCTTTCACCTTGATGCCCCTGTTCGCCTAGCAGTAAATAGGTACCTGGGAGTTAGATAGCTGCTACGGGCTGCTTCCTGGGGGGAGGGGGTTACAAATAAGGAGGCCTGGTCGAGGACAGGGCCGCGGGGACGCTAAGCCCCGAAAACATCTCACGATAACCTCAAGATAACCCCTTGCAACTAGTGCACAGCCTCTTTAACAACAGCTTGTATACTAGTGCGCATCGGTTCTAATTTCCCTCTCATCATTTCACAATACTATATGGTGGTCCAATAACTTGATATTAGCCACCATAACTAAGTTATTTGCTAATTAATTCCTCAAATGTTCAAACTGATACATTAATGTGTCGCTTTATAAAGGTAATTTCTTTATCACTTTCATAAGATATATTGAATTTGATATGACACAATAATAAAATTAAAATTAAAATGACTACTAGTTTATGACTTTAATGGACACAAGTGTTTTGGGAATAAAATATTTATGCTTGCAAAGATATCATAATGTTCTATATAAAACTTCGGTTACAAGTAGTTTTACATAATTATTTATGATATAAAACGTTGTCGAGAAAATTATAAATTTAAGTATTTAATTTTTCTTACATTTTTATACAAATTCAGCGATCACTAAAAGGTTAAAAAATTTCTCACCGCAAGATGCAACACTAATAGTAGACGCTTGTCCATTCTCGCCCACTGAGTATCCAATTATATATCATGTAATATTAAAACTTGTAAAGGTAGTGTATGTCTCTAAGCCTCATTTACCTTTTTTGTGGTCGAGAGTTCAAGAATCTACTAAGACTACACTATGTAGACGAAGAGTTCTTGAACCTTAGCCTCGGAGGACAAGCGAAAATGTATAATTCTGGGTAACTCTGTAACTGAATGGCCTCTTCTTTAGTAAATAATAAAGTAATCGATTTTCACCGTCAATCAATGTTGAGCACTAATGAATGAATGACTGTTGAGCGCGTGTAGTGTGGTTGGTGGTGGTGGTCACAGTAAGGGCGCAGTTGTTGGACCGTCCTCGCCGGCGCGCACCTCACCACACTTTACCCTGGCGGCCGGCACCCATCTGCGACCTCTCCTCCTCTTACCACATCACTACCCAACACATCTCAATACACTCCTACCACATGTCATACTATTTAACTATTATACGGAGTTATATATCAACTGAAATGATTGTAAACTAGCAATCATGTATTATGTTATACAATATTTAGCAAGACGCAAATATAAGAAATAATGATTCCAGATTCTCTGAAGAAATACCAACCTCACCGAACGGCTCTTGGTGTGAGTATTGGACTTGAAGTGTAGCTGGGTAACCTTGCTTCTCAGTTTTGTTAATTCTCTTGATGGTATTCACTATTCTCTTCTTCCTCCTGAACACTGAGCCCTACTGCCATAACTGACCCATAATTATTGAAAACTACCCGTCCAGCGTCTCCTTTACGGTTGGCATTACTAGAGTACCAGATAGCCAATTAAATTCACTCATTTATTTATCATTTGACTTGGTAATAGACTGTTGCATAAACAATATGCAAGCCAGCCGGAAGCGGCCACGACCACACAAACAACACTGCACCAGCCATAAACTAATCTACTATTTAATGAAAGTTGCATTTCTGTTCCCATTTCTACCTTTAACACACTCTAGACACATACGACAGTAGATAAAGGCTCGTTAACTTCATGCTCCGTAAGGAAGATGACTATGATATGCTGTTCATTGAACTTGAACTACACTAAGTCCTGCATAAAGGTAAAGCCACAACTCTTAGGGAGGATGGGATGAATCACTAATGATATACTGCGTTTAATTGCTTCATCTAGTACCAGGAAATCTTTACTTTAATTGTATAACATGATTTATGTAACTGTCGTTATCCCCTAACCAGCAGCATGCTTTCCAACGCCCCTTCCTTTACTAGTTATCTTTTCAAGACACTCGAGAGGATCGTGCTAAAACGTCTCCTTAAATGCCTTATTGTCTCTTCAGCTATGTGGATTTATGCATGAAAGAACTGTGCATCATTACATTATCACCTTCCTCATCAAGCATATTGAAAACTCGTGTTTCTTTCCTAGCTCTACTGTGACATTGTAAACTGGCATGTTGCTCTGAGTGAACTCGCCAGAACAGTATGTTGGAGGGTGGTGTCTTCGTTGGATAAGAGGTTTATTAATTCAACAGGAAGTTATGCCTTGTGTTTCAAGGATATGAGTGTGTACCAAGTGACATTGAATTAGGCACTCCGTGTTAGTGTTAGTGTTGGAATTATGTCTATTCCCAGGTCTTTTTCTCTTATTGTTTCCTGTAAGTGCCTTCCTATTATTGAATTGAAATAAGTTTATTGAGGTATAAATTCACACAAAGGGATGAGGTAGCTCAAGCTATTTTCACCCAGTTTTCCCATTATGCTACAGTTAAATACATGTCTCGCAATTCCATTTTTATTTTCATTACCAACTGTGCATTATCTTGAAACATCGGTATATGCTAACTCACTTCCTCTGCAAGGTCATTTACACGAATTTAAAACAGAAATGGTCCTGTCTGTTGGAGAAGAGCTGTTTTGCGGTGTTGTCGAGGTAGCTGTGACGAAGTGAAGGCAGAGTATCATTATGTGTGTTGGGTACACACTGAGGAGAGCGGGACAAGAAACATTCAAGGTAGTTTACGAGGTGTGTGAAGCTGGGTCACGAAGTCGCAAAACCAAGTCTCTGGAGGTAATGAATAGAAAGCAGGTAGGACTAGGCTCCTGATGTCGGAACTGTGATTGTCGTTTATCGTCGAAGCGTAGTGTCGACGAAGGCTGGTAATTTCAGTTTTGGACTCACTACTTAAGCATTTAAACTGACAATGTAGATGAAGGGTGAGTAAAGTGAATTGTAACAGAACTGTAAGTTTATTCTCAGAATAGGTGGAAGCTAGACAAACGTTAAAAGTTAGACAGCATTGCGGCAGGAATTTCAGGGCTGGCAGAAGTTGCAAGTTGCAGTCCTCCTAAGAGCTGATGCAGAGGCTGAAAAACATGAAAAATTTTCTCATTTTGCAGGTCGGAGTCTGAGTGAATTCAGAGATACAGATAAATATACGAAAGATTACAACACTGGGTAAAATGGAGATAGAAGAGAAAGTATATGAGTGTGACGGATAATGCCAGGGCTTAACCCAGCCGTGTGGATTTTTTTTTATCTCCGTTTAGAACGCAGAGCAGTGCAGTGCTGGGGACACTGTTTCCTCATCTTAAGATTTAAACCCACCTTAGAACACCACTTCTACTGGTACTTGTGGAAAGCTAACCCACGCCCTGATAATATAAACTCAAATCCACTTTATTGTAAATGTGAGCAAGGGTGACCTCAACTACAAAATACAAGTGAATACTTTTTCTATCGAAACGTGGGAGTGATCATTCCTAGGCGGGTGCGTCTCCTTGTCTTTGTCAAGGCCACTTGGTGCGCCAGCCTGCAGTTGGGCCCCGGACAGCCCTCAGCCACAACCAAACTCGCCTTACGCAGTCGGGGAAAAAAAAACATACTCGCCTTGCGAAAACGGGACAAATGGGACTCAGCTGTTGGTCAAAATCAAGATGGTACAGTCCATGAAGACGAGATACAAGACATACATAAATGACTGCTCCACACACACGTGTGATAATTTGTATTTATTGATACGTTGTCTTAATTCCTAATTGTACCAATGGCGTGGCGCAAGGGACGACGATGTGCGCGTTGTCCAACGACTCACTGGATAGGCGACCACACGGAGAAGCCCGTCCTCCCAAGGGTTCCCAGCATCAAGAAACTGTCGTACTAAGTGCCCTTATCCTAACCTACCAAGAAGACCCAAGATAGGAAACGGAACATTATGTCAATTTCGTGAGCCGCTACCATTTTCTAGTGGTAGCGGCGACGTTCTATTAGAAGGACTGATTGAATGATTTATTGATTGATTAATTGATAGAGACTAAGTCACCCAAGAGGTGGCGCGGACATGAATAGCCCGAAAATTAAGAGGACAGGATGCACGCGCCCGAGGTTAGGGAGAACTCGACTAGCCTTTCTATCCCAGACTCTTAGTATTATAAAAAGTTTGGTACCGCAGCAGCAATGACAATAGTGCTGCATAAACACAACATTCAGTTAGGTTTGGTGCACAAAAATTTCGGTCCGATTCAAGAGAAAATGTCAAAGGGTGTTGAGGCTGCTTCGTCTGATCTGTACTGGACCAACAGAGGGTTTAACAATACAAGATATCACCCGTTCACACACACACACACACACACACAACACACACACACACACACACACACACTCTCTCTCTCTCTCTCTCTCTCTCTCTCTCTCTCTCTCTCTCTCTCTCTCTCTCTCTCTCTCTCTCTCTCTCTCTCTCTCTCTCTCTCTCTCTCTCTCTCTCTCTCTCTCTCTCTCTCTCTCTCTCTCTCTCTCTCTCTCTCTCTCTCTCTCTCTCTCTCTCTCTCTCTCTCTCTCTCTCTCTCTCTCTCTCTCTCTCTCTCTCTCTCTCTCTTCTCTCTCTTCTCTCTCTTCTCTCTCTCTCTGTCTTCTCTGTCTTCTCTGTCTTCTCTCTCTCTCTCTCTCTCTCTCTCTCTCTCTCTCTCTCTCTCTCTCTCTCTCTCTCTCTCTCTCTCTCTCTCTCTCTCTCTCTCTCTCTCTCTCTCTCTCTCTTCTCTCCTCTCCTCTCCTCTCTCTCTCTCTCTCTCTCTCTCTCTCTCTCTTCTCTCTTCTCTCTCTTCTCTCTCTTCTCTGTCTTCTCTCTCTCTCTCTCTCTCTCTCTCTCTCTCTCTCTCTCTCTCTCTCTCTCTCTCTCTCTCTCTCTCTCTCTCTCTCTCTCTCTCTCTTTCTCTCTCTCTCTCTTTCTCTTTCTCTCTTTCTCTCTCTCTCTTTCTCTCTCTCTCATATTACGATGGTGATTCCTAAGGGTGTCACCGTGGTGATGGATGGTGACACTCCAAAATCGACGAGGCAAAATTACATTCACTCTCATCCCGCTTTATTTTTTCCGTTTTTTCCCCAGAAACCTCTAAACAATAATATCAGACAAATTTAATCCTCAACGTCCGTCTTTCTTCAATTGGCGGGGACCACACTTCAAGTTATCAATCTCGGCAACATCAATATGTCCCTGACAGTGTTCTGACAAACCAAAACTGTGTTCTGTCCCACTATGTACTTGTCACGCGCATATGTATTGGCTTTGACTTATTTATACTGATATTTATCAGTATAAATATCATGTTTTCAACCATTGCCTTCTGTTCCCATTACTCAACTGAGGCCAAAAACAGAAATACTCGAATGAGGCCCCATATCGTGTATTTCTAAATGACGACCCTCTGTAATCACGTAAGACCGCCATCCCCAGTTAAAGTGCCACGTGGTATCTATCATTCACAACCACACTTCATGAAGCAACACTGGACAACTGAGACCAGACCACAACCTAAATTTACCAACCAAGGCCACCAGAGACATTGGGTATTAAATTTAAGCATACCAAAAAGCGTGCACGAGTACGCATACAAACTGAAGCGCCATCGTCCCTGACTATACTGCAGAGCCTTAAGGTCGAAACGAAAGACCTCAGTGCTCCACAAAAGACATATTGCCACATCGTTAGTCGGATATTTGGAGTATAAGTCCTATAAATTTCAAAGAGCCACAAGAACAAGTGAACCTTATTCGTATCATTTGGGGGAACAATCGTATTAGCATCAAATTGTCGGCAATTTAACAAGCAGCATTTTCACATGGGGTAATATGTGGACGTGTGATAACGAGGTCCATCTTGAAAGCACATCTGTAATTAATTCAGAGAATATCACGGAACAAAATCTCACACGGGCACTTGCTCTCCTAAACAGTATACGAGCCCTTCGAAAAAAAAGAAACCCTTCGGTCTACTCGAGGTGGACGGTAGAGCGACGGTCTCGCTTCATGCAGGTCGGCGTTCAATCCCCGACCGTCCAAGTGGTTAGACACCATTCCTTCCCCCTTCTCACCCCAAATCCTTATCCTGACCCCTTCCTAGTGTTATATAGTCGTAATGGCTTGGCGCTTTCCCCTAATAATTCCCTTCCCTTTGGGTATGTTTTTGAGACGAAGTCCAACTCCTAACATAAAACTGCACACTACCCTTGTTCAATGTTTATAATGCAATTCTGACATCAAACATTTAAAGGCGGGAAAATGTATCATTTTAAATTTGAAAGAGGACAAACACCAACGGTCAAATGCTTAGAAGATAATTATATTTAACCGACTCGATAACTAAATGGAGTACAACGACTTCTTCGATGAAAAACAATGTTGGTTTAGAGACCACAGACTATCGGCAGAGACGCACCCGCAATACAGTCAACATTATCTACAATGCAGTGAAGAGCATCCACAAGTAAAACTAACCTGACCTGTTATGTGGGAAAGTATTTGACAGTTTCTGGCATGATGAACTAATCTATAGTTTACTCAAATTCCGGCCAAAAACTGGCTACTGTTGAGGCTGATCAGGAACTTCCCGAAAAACGAAAGAAAACACAATTCTTTAATAAGACATGTAGAAACCTTGATCAAATGTCAGGCGTGCCTCAAGCCTTCTGTCTGAGCCCGGTACCAACGGCTGTTTAAGCCCAGTACCAACCCGTCCTCCCAACTAGTTCGTCTCATTTCGTACTTTATGGTCCCAACATATAAACTGCAAAGTACTTTAAAATAGTGGCTCAAACATGCACTTTTTATTGGATCGGTTGATTAGGTTAGGTGGGTGGCTTGGGTTCCTGCGTTTCTAGTTAAGTTAACTGTTTGTATTTGTTACGTTGAGGCAAATGGAGAGAAAGGGCTGCTTTAACAGCTTTGTCAACAACTGCCTACAACTTATTACGATGATATGAGCGTTTCCAAGTTCGTTGACGACGTAATCTGCGTAGTAACATTCAACCCGGCAGGTGAATCAGCAAACAAGCCACAGTAGCTAGGACAGTGAATGAGAAACTAGCACTAACTGCCAAACTGGAGAGAAAGTAGAGAATCGCCACCATCCCTGACAATATCCAGGCCAATAATATCAGATGCTACTCGCCCACATAGAGAACGAAACGGAATCAGAATCAGATGAGACGAGTGACATTATGACCATCAGTTAGATTCTGGAACAGGAAGTAGCTAGAGTGTTGAACGTCTCAAAACACGACAAATGTTGAACGTCTCAAAACACGACAAATGTTGAACGTCTCCAAACACGACAAATGAAGGTAGGAGTGGCCGGTAACAATCTAGGACACTTGCGTAGATTCAAGCACGCATCAGCACACACACACACACCTTCACTACAACTACTACTGCAACAAGATCATCTGAAAATTTTTGGGATGCTCATACGTCCTATTAGCGATTACAACTGAGACAAATGTTAAAGAAAAAAATACGAGTTCGAAACCGTGCATGAAATGTCACCTTAAATGACAGATTAGGAACAAATCAACTTCACACAGCATTAAAAATCGTGCCCATGAATAGACGCCTTCAGTTTCTCTGTAATTGCTAATTTTACAGACTGAAATCTATGTACATCCTAGTTAAACAGAACCCGAAAGTAATCATCAACTTCACCAGTGATTCTGAAATCCAAGAACCCACCCTCCAATAGAAAGTTAGAAGGTGTTCACAAACCTAAATTCCCAAAACTACAAATCCTAACATTATGATCTCCCCTATAGACCCTGAAGACTTGGGACTCACAAGATCTAGTTAAAAAAATGAGGAAGTAAGCCACCAGCACCGGCAACCTGCTGCACCACTGGGAAATACAGTAAATAATACAGTAAATAAATAATCCAGTACCAAACGCACACACACCACAGTATCACCACTACTCTCAAAACAATGGTGCACGGGCCACTAAACTTTTATCTCTCCCTCTCATCATATTATCCTAGTTGAAAATACCCCTTTAACTGTGCCTTTCTGTCTCCCCTCCCCTACACAAAAACAAAAGCAAAAACAAATCTCAGTTATTATCTACGACCTATTATGAAATGTTATTATCTACGACCTCAAGAGCGCAAAAAAGAGATAAGGATCTCTGATAATTTTTGCGACCTCAGTTAATGACAATGAGAGAGCTCTTGCAGAGTTGATGATCTGTTACCTTACATACCCGCAACAATATCTGAGAACACCAAGGCAAATATTGACCGTGGTCCAAAGGTCAGAAATTTGGTTCTCCAGTGCCTCGAACAACAGTCACCTTATATATCCCATCGGCCTGACCACATCTCAGATGCACTACGTTCCTGGTCCTTAGGCCAGAATGAGTACAGACAGAAGTGTGTTGACCAGACTACACACCACGGGGCCTCGTAGCCTGGTGGATAGCGCGCAGGACTCGTAATTCTGTGGCGCGGGTTCGATTCCCGCACGAGGCAGAAACAAATGGGCAAAGTTTCTTTCACCCTAAGTGCCCCTGTTACCTAGCAGTAAATAGGTACCTGGGAGTTAGTCAGCTGTCACGGGCTGCTTCCTGGGGTGTGTGTGTGGTGTGGAAAAAAAAAGTAGTTAGTAAACAGTTGATTGACAGTTGAGAGGCGGGCCGAAAGAGCAAAGCTCAACCCCCGCAAAAACACAACTAGTAAATACACCAGAAGGTGAAGGGACGACGACGTTTCGGTCCGTCCTGGACCATTCTCAAGTCGATCATTTTACTATATTATAGTAAGAGATATATATTTTTGTTATATAGTAAGTATAATAAGACAATCGACTTGAGAATGGTCCAGGACGGACCGAAACGTCGTCGTCCCTTCACCTTCTAGTGTGTGGTCTGGTCAACATACTTCAGCCACGTTATTGTGACTCATCGCCTGCATACATACAGACAGAAGTGACTGAACTGATACTGACATTAATAAATACAACTTATGCAGATTCATGAACTAAAACTGTGCTTATTAATAACGCTCAGAATGTAAGGACTAATACAAATCTTTAAAGATATTGATGATTTTTTTTTTTACCTTCAACACTATGACTTGCTTGAGGTTCAAGGCAATAAGCAACGGTAGATAATAGTATGAGGAGTAGAAGGTAGAAGAAGCAACTGTATTAGTATGAGGCGTAAAAGAATCAAATGTAATAGTATGAGGCGTAGAAGAAGCAAATATAATAGTATGAGGCGTAGAGGACGCAAATATAATAGTATGAGGCGTAGAAGAAGCGAATATAATAGTATGAGGCGTAGAGGACGCAAATATAATAGTATGAGGCGTAGAGGACGCAAATATAATAGTATGAGGCGTAGAAGAATCAAATATAATAGTATGAGGCGTAGAGGACGCAAATATAATAGTATGAGGCGTAGAAGAAGCAAATATAATAGTATGAGGCGTAGAGGACGCAAATATAATAATACGACGCATAGAGGACGCAAATATAATAGTATGAGGCGTAGAGGACGCAAACATAATAGTATGAGGCGTAGAGGACGCAAATATAATAATACGACGCGTAGAAGAAACAAATGAAAAAGCTTCGCCAACGTCTTCAGAGAACACCGCAACAAACAACCTTTAGAATACAACTGGATATATATAATTTGTGATTGGTGATTTTGATGTAAAATTCTTCTGGTAGGGAATCTTCTTTCTTCTCTAATCTGGCTTCTAGTCCGTAAAGTATTAGTGGCTTCAAGATGCTCGATGGCATAAGCTTCCAAGCAAGGGACATTAGCATTCTTTGCGTCCAGCATACCACAACAAACTGCATCAGGCGCCGTCTGGGACTAACGAGAACACAGGTTGCTGCAGGCGCCGTTTGAGACAAAAGCTGACTTTCTGGTTGATCAACCTTCATTTGTGTGGCATTAATAACAATCCAGAGGTTGAATTTCCTGAAACTCAACACAAACGAATCCCATGTCAATTCAATGCAGATGTAGTCACAATATCGCAATTAAGAAATATTGGCAAAGAAATAATATTCCTAGCATCGCTTGGCTACGTGAAGCAAGTGAACCAGTCGGCCAACTCTCCATATTAATGATTGTTATAGTGTCACAACATATGTGTGTGTGTGTGTACTCACCTAATTGTACTCACCTAATTGTGCTAGCGGGGGTTGAGTTTTGTTTCTTTGGTCCCGCCTCTCAACTGTCAATCAATTGATGTACAGATTCCTGAGCCTACTGGGCTCTATGATATCTACATTTAAAACTGTGTATGGAGTCAGCCTCCACCACATCACTGCCTAATGCATTCCATCTGTTAACTACTCTGACACTGAAAAAATTCTTTCTAACGTCCCTGTGGCTTATTTGGGTACTCAGTTTCCACCTGTGTCCCCTTGTTCGCGTACCACCAGTGTTGAATAGTTTATCCTTGTCTACCCTGGGGGGTTGGCTTGGGGGAGCCGGTCGGCCGAGCGGACAGCACGCTGGACTTATGATCCTGTGGTCCCGGGTTCGATCCCAGGCGCCGGTGAGAAAGAATGGGTAGAGTTTCTTTCACCCTATGCCCCTGTTACCTAGCAGTAAAATAGGTACCTGGGTGTTAGTCAGCTGTCACGGGCTGCTTCCTGGGGGTGGAGGCCTGGTCGAGGACCGGGCCGCGGGGACACTAAAAAGCCCCGAAATCATCTAAAGATAACCCTGTCAATACCCGTGACGATTTTGTAGGTAGTGATCATGTCTCCCCTTACTCTTCTGTCTTCCAGTGTAGTAAGGTGCATCTCTCACAGCCTTTCTTCGTAACTCATGCCTCTTAACTCCGGGACTAGTCTAGTGGCATACCTCTGTGTGTGTGTGTATTCACCTAGTTGTGTTTGCGGGGGTTGAGCTTTGCTCTTTCGGCCCGTCAATCAACTGTTTACTACCTTTTTTTTCCCACCACATACACACACACCAGGAAGCAGTCCGTGACAGCTGATTAACTCCCAGGTACCTATTTACTGCTAGGTAACAGGGGCATAGGGTGAAAGAAACTTTGCCCATTTGTTTCTGCCTAGTGTGCGAATCGAACCCGCGGTCAGAGAATTACGAGACCTGCGCGCTATCCACCAGGCTACCAAGCCGTTGTGTGTGTACTCGCCTATTTGCATTCACCTATTTGTGCTTGCGGGGGTTGAGCTTTGGCTCTTTGGTCCCGCCTCTCAACTGTCAATCAACTGGTGTACAGGTTCCTGAGCCTATTGGGCTCTATCATATCTACACTTCAAACTGTGTATGGAGTCAGCCTCCACCACATCATTGCCTAATACAATCATTTGTCAACCACTCTGACACTAAAAAATTCTTTTTAATATCTCTGTGGCTCATTTGGGCACACAATTTCCACCTGTGTCCCCTAGTAAGTGTGCCCCATGTGTTAAATAACCTGTCTTTATCTACCCTGTCAATTCCTCTGAGAATCTTGTGCGTGGTGATCATGTCCCCTCTAACTCTTCTATCTTCCAGCGACGTGAGGTTTAATTCCCGTAGTCTCTCCTCGTAGCTCATACCTCTCAGCCCGGATATTAGTCTGGTAGCAAACCTTTGAACCTTTTTCCTTTTTAGTCTTATGTTTGACTAGATATGGACTCCATGATGGGGCTGCATACTCCAGGATTGGAGTATGCAGTTCCGCAGGAATGGAGTTCCTCGCACACCTTGTCGTTTGTAGTGAATTCGTCTGCTTCTATCCTCAGTTTCATTACCTGTTCCTTCACCGATGTTTTTCTCCTGATGTGGCTATGCAGCAATTTAGGTTGAGTCTTTGTCTTGCTTGCTATGTCATTTTCATATTGTCTTTCTGCCTCTCTTCTCACCCTGATGCATTCATTCCTTGCGCTCTGGTATCTTTCTCTGCTCACTAGTGTCCTATTATTTCTGTAGTTTCTCCACACCCTTTTACTTATTTGCTTTGCTAGCTTACATCTTTGATTAAACCATGGGTTTCTCGTCTGCATTTCATTTCTTTCTTTTTGGACTGGGACGAACTTGTCTGTTGCCTCCTTACACGTCTGTGTGATGTAGTCTATCATGTCTTGGGCCGTCTTAGCTCTGTTTCCCAAGTTATATATGTTAGAAAATTTCTTATCTCATAGTTATTTTCCCTTTCGGAATGCCAGCCTTTTGTTTTCTGTGTGTGTGTGTGTGTGTGTGTGTGTGTGTGTGTGTGTGTGTGTGTGTGTGTGTGTGTGTGTGTGTGTACTCACCTATTTGTACTCACCTATTTGTGCTTGCAGGATCGAGCATTGACTCTTGGATCCCACCTTTCCAGCTATCGGTTGTTTACAGCAATGACTCCTGTCCCATTTCCCTATCATCCCTAGTTTTAAAAGTATGAATAGTATTTGCTTCCACAACCTGTTCCCCAAGTGCATTCCATTTTGCCACTACTCTCACGCTAAAAGAAAACTTCCTAACATCTCTGTGACTCATCTGAGTTTCCAGTTTCCACCCATGTCCCCTCGTTCTGTTATTATTACGTTTGAACATTTCATCTATTTCCACTTTGTCAATTCCCCTGAGTATTTTATATGTCCCTATCATATCTCCTCTCTCCCTTCTTTTCTGTAGTGTCGTAAGGTTCAGTTCCTTCAGACGCTCTTCGTATCCCATCCCTCGTAACTCTGGGACAAGCCTCGTCGCAAACTTCTGAACCTTCTCCAGTTTCTTTATGTGTTTCTTCAGGTGGGGGCTCCATGATGGCGCGGCATACTCTTAGACGGGTCTCACGTAGGCAGTGTAAAGCGCCCTAAAAGCCTCCTGTGTGTGTGTGTGTGTGTGTGTGTGTGTGTGTGTGTGTGTGTGTGTGTGTGTGTGTGTGTGTGTATGTGTGTGTGTGTGTGTGTTTGTGTGTGTGTGAAAAAACCCACTTGATTGATTGAGAGTTGAGAGGCGGGCTGAAAGAGCCAGAGCTCAACCCGCCCAAGCACAACTCGGTGAACACACACACACACATACACTATTGTCACACCAGGGGCCCCTCTTCAATAACCAGGCTTGAATTTTCTTATCGTCGCGCTTTTACAATGAACAACTAAGTTAATCAGTAATTATTTAATGCATGTGGATTAAAAATATAGATAATACTTCTTATTAGCTCTTCGACCTGATTGGCTAATACAGAACGGACTCAATACAACGCTTTGCTATCAATAAATGTGATGAAACTAGTTGCGAAACAAGTGAAAAGCGCTTTCTTGACCGCTCATCTAGAGGTTGCGACATAGAAGTTCATTATATATATTGGTATAAACATGTAGGAACAATATTTGACAGAATGTTTACAGGGATGAAGAACCTTCAGTATGCAGTAACGGCAGTCTGCGCAGTCAACTCACAACCAAATGGTCCCGGTTTCAATTCCCACTTTTTTGTCGCCTGAATAATGCGACACCAACCCTCAATGATTTCATCCACCAATTACATTCAGGTGCTGTACTGTTGTTGCAATCACTGCCTGCACCCTTGTTATGTACTCTGGTGGTGTGTAGGTGTGCTGATGGTGGGTAGGCGCTGGTGGTGGGTGCATGGGTGGTGGTGGTGTGTGTGGGCGCTGGTGGTGGGTGGTGGTGGTGTGTGTGGGTGGTGGTGGTGGGTGCTTGCTGGTGGAGGTGTGTGGGGATGCTGCTGGTAGATGGGCGCTGGTGGTGCAAGGCCACCCACGGGATGGAACAGATGTGATTTTGTTACCCATACGCGTAATTGTAATAAAATCACATGCGTTCTGTACCATGTGTGCTCGCGAGAATTCGGTAAATCTGGGTAGAACTGGTGAAAATTGTCAATGGTAGGCGGGATTTCTTGATAGGTTCTAATTCTTCGTAGAGTCGTTGGCCGAGCGGATAGTGTAGGGAACTGGTGATATCGAAGATCCGGGTCAACTTTGTGCTCTTGGCAGTGTATATATATATATATATTATATATATATATATATATATATATATATATATATATATATATATATATATATATATATATATATAAAACACTGTCATATATATATATGACAGTGTTAAACTACGGAGGAAGAATTGAAACAGGAATTTCTGTAAGTACTTTCGTATATTAATACAGCTTCATAAGGAATTTATTCCTTCTGAAGATGTTTTATTATACGAAAGTACTTAATGAAATTCCTGTTTCAATTCTTCCTCCGTGGTCTGACACTGTCACATTTTTCATCACGTGTTAATTTTCGTGAGTTACACACACACACACACACACACACACACACACACACACACACACACACACACACACACACACACACACACACACACACACACACACACACACACATATACCTTACACAGGTTTAGAAACCTGTGTAAGGAATCTTTCAGAACATTATATACCACATATGTCAAACCATTCCTGAATATGCGGCTCCAGCATGGAGTCCATATCAAGTTAAGCATAAGACAAAACTGGAAAAGATTCAAAGGTTTGCCACCAGACTAGTACCCGAATTGAGGGGTATGAGCTACGAGGAGAGACTACGGGAATTAAACCTCACGTCACTGGGAGACAGAAGAGTTAGAGGGGACATGATCACCACATACAAGATTCTAAGAGGAATTGATTGGGTAGATACGGACAGACTATTCAACAAAAGGGGCACACGCACTAGGGGACACAGGTGGAAATTGAGTGCCCAAATGAGTCATAGAGACGTTAGAAAGAATTTTTCAGTGTCAGAGTAGCAGACAAATGGAATGCATTAGGAAGTGATGTGGTGGAGGCTGACTCCATACACAGCTTTAAGTGTAGATATGATAGAGCCCAGTAGGCTTAGGAATCTGTACACCAGTTGATTGACAGTTGAGAGGCGGGACCAAAGAGCGAGAGCTCAACCCCCGTATGCACTATTAGGTGAGTATATATATATATAAATAAACAAACTTTGCTTGTATCAATGTTTAATAAAAAAATTAAATACAATAACTTTAATATTCCCAGGTTAATTAAAGAATCTCAGAAGCTCATTTTCTTTATTTGCGTGAGTGGCGTCTCAACACACATGCGGTATCATCAAGGCTAATGCTACAAGTATAGGACTGGTGGCGAATGTATACACAACTTGAGTGAGGTGAACATATAAGACGGGCAAAGGTGATGCAAAGTTGAGGGTGTGGACAGGTAAGGTAGAGTGCAAGGTGTACTCGTCGGGGGTGAGTGAGTGACACGAGTAATACTGACAAGTGCAGGATGTGGACTGGCTGCTCTTGTGTGTGCCAGAAACATCTTAATAATAGGTCTCATACTCCAGCCAGCCTCCAGGGGTCCTCCGTAAGATGAACCGGCGGCACTCGTCATAAACAAAGATGAGTAACGAGAAAGGAATCGCTGGTAACCACCAGTAAAACCTGGAAAGACAGCGCAATGCATTGATTACATAATGGAGTGTTGAAACTATGAACGCCAGTTCTGCTTAGTGCAATAATATCGACACAGTATTATTACAATAAACAAAATAGGCAATAACATTTTCAGATTTAACAATATTATCATTGCACAAAGAAATATCATTATGGCATATTGCCTCAAATTCGTATATAGTTAAATCGTAACTAAATGTTATATTATTATATAAGGAACATCGAGAAAGGTATCACAAAACTGGTATATCTAATGTAATGGTGTAATAATGACACGGTTGTACAATAGAGGTAATGTAAT
This sequence comes from Procambarus clarkii, assembly GCF_040958095.1. NCBI lineage: Eukaryota > Metazoa > Arthropoda > Malacostraca > Decapoda > Cambaridae > Procambarus > Procambarus clarkii. Next base: position 17,850,264 of record NC_091219.1, read on the forward strand.
GAGTAGGAAAAAATGCTATGAATACATTCCAACTTTTCCAGAAATATCAACTTAATTGTCAGGAAATACAAGTTAAGAATGGTGTAGCAGGTACACAGGATACATAATACAACTAGTCAGCAGACAAAGCAGGGAGACCCCCAGCTGGATATTAGCAATAATGAAGGAACTACTCTCACAGAGAGATTACTAGCAGGCATTTTAAAGCCTATTGAAGTGAGATCTATGTTGTATGAATTGTATGTTTAGAGTGATTTCGATCCGGGATAGCCTCAGACTCTGTTGAGGTAGAGTGCTGAGGGTGTGAACAAGTGTTTGTAACTTTATGAAATGATCAGTTTTTATTTTTTTTAAATATCTTCTCATCATACTAATTTTGAGTATAAATTGTGCCAATATCTGTCTTACTGTTCTAATGGTAAATTACACTTTGATTTTTGCAATATATATCATCTTTCAAATTGTAAACTAAATCTTACGTACTTTATGGCAAAAGTGTAAGTTTGATTTAGACTGATGTACACCTGTTTAGTTCTGCAACTATAGTAATGATTTATATAAGTTGATACGAACATAGTTTCTGATTCTGATTTAGGCAACTGCAATAATTTTAAAATCAAAGATAAATGCAGTTTCTAAATCTAAATATTGAGTATACAGTATATAATTAGTTATAATATGTTATGTTATTATAATAACTTCTCTTAAGTAAAAAAATCACCGTAAATATGTGTAAACTAACCCAAATATAAATGTACAAATATTTATGAATTAAGCATTTTAATTTGAACATTGAATGTACTGAGCATGGAGAGGTCAGCTGTGGTAGTAGTCACTATGATTATCTGACTACGGTTCAGTAAGGTCTAGTAGCTCTTTGTATCCGCGCTCACTAGCACTATTGTAAATATAAATTGTCATCCACACTTCCGTGGAAATAAACATTTCATTCACATGGGCTCTGGGAGACTCGAATCACTGGCGTATATGACGCGGGCGTGGATCACTAATTCCTCTGAGCTTCAGTAGTAGTCAGGGAAAGTTGAAAATTCCAGCATAGCAGCAGTAGCTGCTTCTGAAATCTTTCCTTATTATGACTACTCATAGCTAAGTGAATAGAGCTTCTGCCGCACACGCGTGGGGTACGTGGATCGAGTCTCCTAGAGCCCATGTAAATGAACTGTTGTAAATGTTGCTTTATATTAGGGATGAAAATAGGGAATGGGGGGAAGAGGATGCTGGTAGTTTCCCAGTGTTGAATATATTACCAGCGAGTGTCACAGACTAAGAGGAGCATAACAATCATTGCAGTTAGGAGTAAGGCAACTGGCTATTAAATATTTGCATTTGTAGGTGTTGCCTACAGTATGTGCGAACGAACGACTACAGTCTCCCACTAACATGGTAGGTAATATTACGATAAGGTATAAACCATCTTTGTGGTCTGCCTTTGCTTGTTGTGACCAACAGTGACATATCAAAATGATGCCAAAACCTGAAGTTAGGTAAACTAATACTTTGATTTAAATCAGCAAATGGGCAGGAACGCCTTAAGGAGACAAAGTTGACTGAGTTATTCTTGGCCACCAACGTCCACTCATTCATTACCAAGTACACTAATACAGGCTGGCCACCACCTGAAGCTTATTTGACTGCCACCTTTCTAAAACGAGGGCTGTATCGTGTTCAAATATTACAGAGCTTGGAATTTTCAAACATTAAAAAAATCAATAAATATCCCACCATAGTAATGTCCTTAAGATCAACCAGGATAGTGTGTTCAGAGGTTACAACCAGGAAAGACTACTCCAAACCAATGCCAGCCTCATGCCTGAAGTCATCATCAGGAAATACAGGAAGAAATCCCCTGTGACGAGAGCATTGCTTTCAAATAATGGGCGCTTTGTAGACAAAAGCTAATTCTGGAAGCACCCAAGAAATAACCTTAAGAGACTCTTCTTGGTAAAAAACTTTCTTCTAGGAGAAAGTGGTAATTTAAAATTACATTTACTGTATTGCTGTAGGTCATAAAAAGTTCGGAAGATATAACTTGACTCGACACAAGCAAACGTGGGAATACCTGGGGGAAATATAGACATGATGGCATCCCTGAGCAAAATAATTACATATCCAGTATCCATTAACACGCTAAAAATTAGCACTGTCCAGAAAACACCAGAAGTCAGACAAATGGCAGAGTTATGGACGGAATCTAAGGTTGTCAGTCTCGGTACCCCATATACTGCTGACAAACACACTCAGAAGATCTAAGGAAATTAATCATGTCCATAGAAGGAATCCTGCTCCATTTAGACGTCTGGGTCCGAGGGAACTAGACATATATGATTAAAGTACATGGCTAAGGTCCATATAGGTGAACATCTAGAACCATGCCCCTTAACCAACTGGGGTGATCGACCAAGAGATATACAGCCTTCGTTCTGCAACAGTATGCCTGAAGCTAGAACATTAATCAACATGCCATCCATCACACCAGCTGACAGGGCATCTATAACACTATTTACTTCAACAGTGAATACAATAACAAAGAATGCTAACTATTTTATTGTCTATTACTTTTAGTTAGTAATGTATGCACATTAAAAACAATAATAAAATAATGTTGTCATAGTAAATCAAATTTACTAATTAATTCAAATATAGTGCCCAATTTCCATTAATACACAACTGTAATAGTAGATTCTATTTTTTTTCTAGCTTACTATTTTCCCCATTACTGTATAATAAAAATTAATCTTAAACTTTCATACAATATAAATAGATTATCTGACTTAAATTGTTAATATTAATTATTACACCTCATACAAGCTAAATCTTATTTTCTGGCAGGGCTCCTAATGACCGCTTCTTGGTGCTTGCAAACTCCACCTAATTCAGTCCACACCAGACACTTGCGAGTCATATATAATCCCACTAGAGACCAGAGGCCAAAACCTGACTTCTAAAGAGGCGCATGGAGCAGGGAATCGTAGATCACCCTAACTAAAAAATGGCCACCACAAAGATGAACGAATTAAAACAGACGACAGCAAGTTAAACAAAGCATAGAAAACGGGACAGCAAAGTCCTGAGATTCACGAAACACTTCTCATGTGGTGAAGCAGCTCTCATGTCAGTACCACCTGCTCACCTTCCTCCTCCTCGATTCACAAACCTTGAATCCTCAGGCATTTTGCCTGGCACTTACATTAATCACGTTCACTGTTATGCTCCTCTTCCCACCGCAGCACCCGTTGGATCTCGGGTTTTCAGATAAGTATTGGCCATTTTAAACATGTTTTTTTCCTGTGGGGCCAGTTTCATGTCTTGCATTGACTCTTGATTAATTGTTTGCCTTGCACTACATTTACCTAGAGTTCTTGTCTCTTGGTGTTCACTCAGAAATTCATTAAGTCAGAAATACATTCTCTGGGGAGTTTGGGTGGCTGTCTCTGAGAGGCCAGCATCCTGTTGGAATGTGCCTCGCCCTTGGCAGGGTCTTGTCGGACATAAACCTTACTTTCTGGTAAGGGTCTTTGACTCCTCTGCGAAGTCTTGTGGATAGGTGCAGTCACATTTTCGTTTAAGAGTCACACAAGTTGTTTGAGTGCTCGTTATATGGCATGCCACTCACACCCATCATTTGCTCCAGCGGCTGTGCAGGAGTCTGAACATTACCTACATGACTTATCCTCTTGAGCCGGGTTTGCCTCTGGGTGTTGTACCGTTTTCTTCAGTTCTGCCTCTTTCACTGCCAGTGAGACTGTTGGGTGAGAGCTGTGTGAACCCTTCGGCGCTTCTGGCTCACCAGTTTCTTCTTCGAGCTTTTCAGGGTTCTGTTCCATAGAACCTCCTTCACTCTCCCTTGCACTCGACCTTTTCACAGATGCTTCAGCCCTGGGTTGGGGGGTTATGTCCAACAATTCCTTGGACACTCAGAGTTGTTGGGTGGGTCCTTTGAGTCAGGGGCACAGCACAGTGCGCAAGTTCGCGGGGAGGGTTTCGGTCACTTCTCTTGTGGGGCAGAACGCTTCGGATAGTTCATCTTATGGATTCTTGGGGTTTGGTTCTCTGTGTAGTTCACGTTCGGGGCGTGTCCAACGTTCAGGTGGGAGATCTCTTTTTTGCCCCATCACCACAAAATGGTCCGTCGATGATGTGTCCTAGCCTTGGCTTTGCGAGACGGACGGCTACCCTGAGGTGGACTTCCCTGTGTCGGCTTGGAACCCACAGCTTCCAGTTTAAGTCACCCTATTTCACAATTACGAAGCTCTCGTGGTGGATGCCCTTTGGCTGGCTTAGGGTCGGTTGGGGTGTTTTTATCTTTTCCCCTGCAGTTCGGTTGTTGCTCCAGGTTCTTTCCAAACTGATGTGTTCCAGCAAGGTCTTCTTGTTGCCTCCCTTAGACCGACCAACCCATGATTTCCAGTAATTTAGGCCAATTGTCCGAACCTGCGTCATTTTCAGGGTTGATAAGCCTCTCCCCTGGAAGCGGGTTTTTTGCACATCTGGTCCGAGTACCACTTTTGTTTTCTTCATTGTGTCACAATACCGTCGAGCCACTATTAGAAACCCCGGTACAAAACCAGTGTTGAATATAATGAACTGCCTCTTTCTGGTGGATCCGAGGTGACTTCTTGAGAACAACTCTTCCCTATTACTGGGTTTCGGTTTTCCGTTTTCCTAGTTATATGACTGAGGACTCGAGGTCAGTGGATCGAGAAGGACTGTGCACAGCCCTCTGGTGGTGCTCAGATGGTATTGACGTGAAAATGGCATCACCACCTAGTGATGCGTGAGTCCCTGTCTTTGATGTCCCGTCTTCTATGCTTTGTTTAACTTGCTGTTGTCAATTTTGTTTCGTTCACCTTTCTGGTGGCCTTCTCTTGTTTAGGATGATCTAGGTTTCCCAATACTCCTTATGGCTTTTCAGAGGTGGGTGGGGGAGGGGGCTAGTTTTTAGCTTCTGGTCCCTGATAGTCTTTGTATGACTCACAAGGGCCTGGGATGGGTTTAATTGGGTGGAGATTGCCAGACAGCAAGCACCAAGAACCCGCCGAAAAAGAGGTATTTCATTACATTCAATACTGTATTATACTTTAGATGAGGTACCAAGAATGTATCCAAGGAGACAGACCCAGTACCAACCCCGGGTCTGTCTAGTTTCCTCCCTCCCTCTCTCAGAACATATAATATATGCGCCCAGCAAACTCCCTCCCGTTTTTTCTATCTACCTTCCCCGCCCCCATTTTATGTCTCAAAACATGCAACATGTACCTCCCCCCCCCACAACAAACACTCTCCCTCTATTCCGTTCTCTCTTAACCTTACGAACATTAGGAACCTTAACTTGGATAACAAGAACTTTTCAAACTAGAGATGCTATACCAATGATGATACTCCTCAAGAGTATCATTATTGCTGGCACTTGCTAGTGCTCTCTAGAGTGGAGTACTGCTGCACAATGACCGCCCCCGTTAAAAGCTGAAGAAATTGCTGACCCGGAGAGCGTGCAGAGATCCTCTGCTGCTAGTATCCACTCAGTAAAACATCTAAACTACTGGGACCGACTAAAATGCCTAGATCTGTTTTCTCTTGAGTGCAGGCGGGAGAGATACATAATAATTTGCACATGGAAAATAGTAGAGGGGCTGGTCCCAAACCTGCACACAGAAATAACATGAAGATATATATATATATATATATATATATGTAATAATGGTAGTATATAATAATGTTGATATTTTCCCCTACTTCTATGTAACATTTGTATTTTACTTTAAAGGAAAAAAGTCCTTACTTGACGGGGTACATACGAAGACCCTTGTCCATTCCTGGTGCGTAGGAGAGGAAGGCCGCCAGAGCAGTTTCGAAGCATAAACCAAAGTTAAGCACCATGTTCCTGTAAAACAGCACACTTAATAGTACCATCCGATATGAAACAATTAGTGAGTGAAGACTAAGATGGGTTACTAGTGCAAGAAATAGTGTGAAGCAGATATTTATACTGGGACAGATAGTAGAGAAAACATGCGAATGGAGAGGGTCTCTTGGAGTGTATTGAACACGTATGAGTTGGCGGAATATTAGTAAATGCTGTGAAGAGCTTTAATGTAGAAAGAGATTGTGTGACTATTAATTGTGCAATAATTTACTACTTTGATATTAATGTGGGACTGGCTGCCTATCAGTGTGTTTTGACACCATGGTTGGTCAACCTAAGAATAACAGAAAAATATGTAACATTTTTGTACGAGTTAATCAAATGTGATGTATTCACGTGATGAAATTCTTCTAGAAGATAATGATAAAATGATAATCAGATAATCCTTCTGAAGATGTATTATTAAATAAATAAATATATTACTGATAAAAGTGAATGTGAACAAAATTAAAGTAATGATAGAGGAGAGAGTAATAGCAATGTTCATGGAAATATATTTTAAATTATTTCAATATTTTTACTTTTTTTAAACTACTAATCACAAGCAGCTAGTGACTGTATCCTCTAAAATCAATTATCTTGAGCTGTTTACAATTCAAATAATCTAGATAAACTTACTTCATTTTCTGGTGAAAAAGCGATTTTCGTCGGGTCTTGCAGATGATGAGATCTGCCCACTGCACAATCACAATGGAAATGAAGAAAGCTGTGTGACATGTGTACTCGAGAATTTTGCGATCATGGTAAGTCTGAGAAAGATATGAAGTTAAAAAGCATTACTTATTGCAGTAGATATGTCCTAGTTATTTAAAATTGGAACATGCTTTTCACTGGTACTAATGTGCTGAAACAGTGACAGAAAAACTGCACCAATCGTTAACATGTTTTGTACACAACAATTCTCTTATCTTCTTAGTTTGAATGGGACCATTCCTAGTTTCAACGAGACTATTTAGATATCTAGGTAAACAAAACACTGTATTTATAATAAAGCTCGGATGTACATGTATGTTTACACACAAACATGTTAATAACAATTTTGCAATATCAAAATAACCACTAGAAAAAGTAGTTATGAAAGCTTAGCTGAATTGTGATCTAGTGAGGCTTCCACAGCCAAGATGATCCCGTCACGACGTGTACTGTACTGGTATAAGTGCTGCCCTAACAGTGCTCGTGGCAAGGGAGGATCAGTTCTTTTGCGCACCTTTCCTCATGGATCTACAACAACACTACTCCAAAGTTCATTATATAAACAAAATACTAACCCACTCCTGGCCATAGTGATCTTCCAGATCATTGATAGCATTTGAGTCCCACTGCTGACGAATACCAAACAGTTTTGGCGGAAGGAAGCCATTTTCTGCCATTATGACAAAGTAGACGTAGAACCCAGCCGCTGCCTGGATCATACCAATCTGACCATAGGCCATGGAGATGAGCCTGTTGGGTTGGGGATATATAATACTGAGAATACAATAAAAATACATCGTTGGAATATAATTAATTTTCAAATAAGTTCCATATAACAATCTGTAAATGTCAAAATTATTTAATTGAGGTTTGCTGCCCATAAATATTTTTATATTAATCTTTTACAGGATAAACCATTCATATTAAAAGTCCATAAAATTTTAGTGTAAAACGGACATTGGTAGTGTTAATATATACTCCAGTACAGCTAGTAGTATATATTATAGATACTGGCTGTGCTATATATATATATATATATATATATATATATATATATATATATATATATATATATATATATATATATATATATATATATATATATATATGTGTGTGTGTGTGTGTGTGTAATCATATGGCAAAAGTTACAAAATCATGCACATATTACACGGCAAAATATTCTATTTTAAGCTCTTAACTCGTATTAAAAATTTCATACAATACGAATACTACCACCTTGTTAGTATTGAAAGGAAGATATATATAATGTTTAATAGGCTTCAAATACTTTAAAAAAAATAAACTATACTCTTCATACAAAGGCCCTTGAGTTCTGAAAAAGTTACATTAATTCATATATAGTGGACTCCCTATTATAAACAAGTATACGTTACAGATACCTGATACAGTGTAGGTGGTTGTTTTATAGTGTATTTTACTACGAAGAATTTTATCACCTCAACAATAATACTTTATTTTTACTGACATACTGTCCAAGATTTTAGGCGATATGGCTAGATTGCCACTGACAATCACTGTCATCCATATATATATATATATATATATATATATATATATATATATATATATATATATATATATATATATATATATAGTTTCTGAAAATAGGCCCAAGGAGTTTTTCATGCCCAAAAATAAATCATTACTTAATTTAGGTTTTTACATAAACTGTTATTTACCCATTTAATCCAATATTTATGGAGAGATGCATCATCAGTTTTAAGTTCGAGTTCTAACGAACACACACACACCCCAGAAGGATTTGAACCCAGACAGCCTGGAGCACCATGCACCTTAGCGTATCTAGTACTTTAACAGCTAGACCACAACTGACTGTACAAAAATGTTGGAAGTCGTAAGACTTTTGCCCAACACCCAACAGCACCCGGTGGTCAACTTGAGCACAGATATTTCATCGAATCACCTCACTTTTTGAGGCCACATGAGCAACACAAATGCGAACAATTATAAACAAATGTCGGGTGCTGGGTAAAAGTCTCCCGACTTCCAACACTTGTGTAGTCAGTTCTGGTCTAGCGGTTAAAGTACTAGATACGCTATGGTGCTCCTAGCTTTCTGGGTTCGAATCCTTCTTGGGTGTGGAGTTTTCGGTTGCATGTATATATATAATAAGGTATATATATATATAATAAGCATAAAGTATATATATATATATATAATAAGGTATATATATATAATAAGCATGGGAACCATTCAAGCTTGTTTGCATATACCCATTCTCAGAATAACACTTGTAGAACTTACACGGAGTAAAGTTTGTTAAAAATCGAAATGAATTGTCATGCAGAACAATTATAAAAGCATAAAATGTATAAAAGAACACAATATTACCACTGCAGGTAATTCATTAACCCTTAATACCGACACCTTACAGTGTTAAGATACATTAACCTTTCACCTTGATGCTGACACCCGTCATATTGTTAAGATGCACTAACGTGACACCTTCAAACAACAAGCTTTGTTATTTGTTACTCTCGTCCGGGAAAGAGACGACAAAGTATGAACTTGCGGTCATTAGTAAAGAATAACCGGTCAGTAAAGGTACCCAAATATTACCTCTCGTTCACCAGCTTGTCGGTGAATGGATTACGGGGTGGACGCTTCAAAATATCACATTCTGCCTCTTCATAGGCAAGGGAAATGGCTGGCACCTAAGATTAACCAGATTATGTTTAACATCTTTAACTACAAGTAAAACTAAAATAAGGTTTTAAAATACAACTCAACTTACACATATGTTTGATCACTGAATAACGAGAAAAGTCATGTGCAAGTAAAACCATAAAACACAATCACACAGCAATCAAGATCAGTTGTGTTCAGTTGGTTATGTGCTGCTTTATCAATATTTGGTGACAGGTTCCTTGTAACAATACAAATTTCGGCCTATATGCTAGTTCCTGTGTGATGGTCTTTGAGGGGGAAATAATTGATAGAAGTCCTGATAACAGCGAAGAATAACAATTAGGCCTGAACACGTTGTCAATGGTTGTTGTGTGTTTTTATAATTGGTTATGTACCAGCTAAAGGTCACAGATGGATGAATCCATACTAACTTCAACTATTGGTACAGAACTAGTCTCCTTTTGTTGGTGCTTGCTCACGTTGAGTACGTGAGCAAGCGAGTGCGGTATATATGGGCTCGAGTTTTTCCCAAGTAAATATGATTGAGTTGGGAGAACGTATGTCTAATCTGCTACTATTAGCTGGTGTCGTTAGGGGCTGTAGTCGTGGAATAGCCGCCCGTCTCACAGCCCTTTAAACGATCTGCTATGGTGTATTGGTTAGTGTACTGGTTGGCCAGTTGGTTAGCCTTAGTTCAATTCTCTCATAGGGAAAGAGTTTCTGTGTTAAATATTATTTGTGATATATATATATATATACTGTATATATATATATATATATATATATATATATATATATATATATATATATATATATATAAGGTCAATTTTTTTTTATTGGAGTTAAAATTAACGTAGATATATGACCGAACCTAACCAACCCTACCTAACCTAACCTAACCTATCTTTATAGGTTAGGTTTGGTTAGGTAGCCGAAAAAGTTAGGTTAGGTTAGGTTAGGTAGGTTAGGTAGTCGAAAAACAATTAATTCATGAAAACTTGGCTTATTAGGCAAATCGGGCCTTGCATAGTAGGCTGAGAAGTGCGTTCTGGCTACTAGGTACGACATATATATATATATATATATATATATGTCGTACCTAGTAGCCAGAACTCACTTCTCAGCCTACTATTCAAGGCCCGATTTGCCTAATAAGCCAAGTTTTCCTGAATTAATATATTTACTATAATTTTTTTCTTATGAAATGATAAAGCAACCCTTTTCTCTATGTATGAGGTCAATTTTTTTTTATTGGAGTTAAAATTAACGTAGATATATGACCGAACCTAACCAACCCTACCTAACCTAACCTAACCTATATTATATATATATAAATTTAAATGTTCGTTTGTTCAAAATCGCTACTCTCTGAATGTTCTTCATTGAATGCTTTGAAATTTTGACATTCCTTTCGCATTGGAGCGTGTTTTTATATACATACTATATAGATGTCAGATCTGTGACAGGTAAAAACATGTTTTGTTTTTTTAACTGTGTTTTTATGTGAATTTTCATGTGAGGGAAATCTCCGAAACCTCGACTTTACCAATTGCTTTGAAATTTTGACATTTCAAAGCACCCTCGAATATGCGCATGTTTTTATGTACCTACTATATACATGCTATTTGACATTTCAAAGCACCCTCGAATATGCGCATGTTTTTATGTACCTACTATATACATGCCACACCTGTGACAGGTAAAAACATGCCACACCTGTGACAGGTAAAAAACATGCCTTTTTTTTTAAATAGAGCCATCTGTTGGACGTAAGAGCAACACACGCTGTAATCTCCAAAAGTTCTTTACTGATTGCTTTGAAATTTTGACACAATGCTCCATTCAAATACGCGCATGTTTTTATATACCTCTTATACAGATGCCACACCTGTGACAGGTAAAAACATGCTTTTTTGAAAAACAGTGCCATCTGTTGCACGTAAAAGCATCACACGCCATGCTAAATATGTTACAATTCCATTTCAATGTTTCTGATTGCATTGATAAATTGAATTTTCAAAGATTTCGATTTATTTTCATTTTGATTTAATTATTTTGTGTGACATTGTGTTGGAATTGACCTGTGTTGTTTACCATACCTTTCATTTCGTTATGTCACGTCTGTGATAGGTAAAAACATGCTTTTTTAAAAAACTGTATTTTTCATGTGAGGGAAATCTCCAGAACCTCTTTACCAATTGCTTTGAAGATTTGACACAATATTCCATTCGAATATGCGCGTGTTTTTATATGCCTACTATATAGCTGCCGCAACTATGACAGGTAAAAACTTTTTTTTTTTTTAAACAGCACCATCTATTGCACGTAAAAGCAACACACGCTATACTAAATATGTTATGATTACATTTCAATGTTTCCGATCGCATTGATAAACTGAATTTTCATAGATTTTAACTTATTTTCATTTTGATTTCATTATTTTGTGTGATATTGCATTAGAATTGAGCTGTGTTTTTTACCATACCGCTCATTTCGTGAGTATAGTTATTTTTGTATTTTTCATTGTTTATTATTTTCTTTAACTGTTCATATTTTTCAGTGATGGGAACATCAGATCATTTGATGTTCCCATTTTTCTTATGGGAACATCAGATCATTTGGAAATGCATCAGACAAGGGAGTGGGGAATGGTGGGGAGGACGAGGGGACGGGAGTGGAGAATGGTGGGGAGGACGAGGGGACGGGAGTGGAGAATGGTGGGGAGGACAAAGGGACAGGAGAATGGCAGATGGTGTGGAGAACGAGGGGACAGTGGCGTGGGGAATGGTGGGGAGGACGAGGGGACGGTGGAGTGGGGGATGGTGGGGAGGACAAGGGGACGAAGGAATGGCGGGGAGGATGAGGGGACGGGGGAGGGGGGAATGGTTGGGAGGACGAGGGGACGAGTGAAGGGGAATGGGGGAGGGCTGGGGGACAGGAAAAGGATGCCACAAAGACCCACACTAACCAACTGGGAACCAAGACCATAATCTAATTCTCCCTATGAGGTGTGAGGAACACAGAGACAAAGGGATCCATCCACAAATGAACTAAATCACTCAGAAAATCAAGACGAAACAAAACCAACTAGGGTTTCAAAGAAATGAAAACCGAGTGAAGAATGCAAACAACAGTTGGCCATGGGTAAATAACTGGCCTGGCTGCCACTTGATTTCTGAGAAGGCCTCTTCAGTATCTCACTGAGTATCTCACTGAGCTTATTTACAATGGCACCTCAGGGAAAGAAGAGGACTTCCTAGCTCGGGTAATGATAAGATAAAATGGGCGAAGAACCCTGTGAAAGCAACCGGATGTGGAAGAACAAAACACCAAGTAACAGACAAGCGAAACGTTGTCTATGATTAAAGTATATTCTTAACTTTGTGTTTCTCTATATTCGACGAATAACTTGAAAAAAAAATAAAATATTTGTAGACTTATGAGTTTAAATGAAAAGTAATTATTGTTTATTATGAAAGCTAAATTATAATTATTTCTTAGTGTCTAATGGAATTTTTGGCAATACAATTGCATTTGAAATAATTTGAAGATAATTCTTGAATGCTGTAAAACGAAGATATGATACTAACTTACCATGTCAGTGCCCAGATCGATGCAGAGGATAGTAACAGTACCCAAGGGAAGGGGTACAGAGGCAATCATGAAGAACAAGAACGGAGAGATCTCAGGGATGTTGGAGGTCAAGGTATAAGCGATCGACTTCTTGAGGTTGTCAAAAATAAGTCTGCCCTCCTCAACACCCGTGACAATGGAAGCAAAGTTGTCATCTAACAAGATCATATCAGCAGCCTGTTTGGACACGTCCGATCCAGCAATACCCATAGCAACGCCTGAGTGAAGCAAATGTTAATGTTAGCAGAACTTTTACTCTTCTATGATAATGCAACGTTGGAAAACCAGACATGATCTTCACATATATATTGCAGAGACATGCCATAACATAAAAGTTTTATGAATATATATAACTTACTTGCAAGATGAGCGAAACAAAACTTACCAATGTCAGCCTTTTTGAGAGCAGGAGAGTCATTAACACCATCACCAGTCACGGCAACAATGGCTCCCATGCGCTGACAACCTTCAACAATCATCAGTTTTTGTTGAGGTGAAATACGGGCGAACACAATTTCAGTGAAGTGAATGAGAACATCATCTAACTGGTCACAGGACATATCTCGTAGTTCTGAGCCATGGACAACAGCGGCTTTAGCTTCACGGGGATTTACATCCTTAATAGGGATGTTCAGTCTCTGAGCAATATCCTCAACAGTTTCATTTCCTTCAGAAATGATGCCTACAGACTTCGCAATTGCCTTGGCAGTGATTGGGTGATCACCTGTAACCATGATAATCTTGATTCCAGCTGATCGGCACTTTGCTACAGCATCAGGTACAGCAGCTCGAGGAGGGTCTAGCATCGATATAATACCTACAAAACGAAGGCCACGTACAGGAAAGTTAACAGATTCCGAATCGAAGGGATATCCAAGAGGATACTTATCAGAAGGCAACATATAGTCACAGAAGCCAAGTACACGTTCCCCAAGACCTCCAATTTCTAAGTAGGCATTATTGAAGGATTCCCTCAATTCATCAGTCAATACCTTTTCTTCGCCATTAATGTAGATGGTCGAGCAGCGTTCCAGGATCCTCTCAGGGGCTCCCTTCATGATGAGGAGGTAGCGGGGGTCATTCCTATCCTCAGTTTCATGTAAAGATAAGTGATATTTATTTGTAGAATTGAATGGAACTTCGCATACCTTCTTGTTTCGGGCTCGCCAGCCCCTTATATCTCCAACAGCTAGTTCAACACATTTAAGCAAAGCAGCTTCTGAAGCATCGCCGTTTACTTCACGTTTCAAGACAGGGACAGCCTCTTGTCCAGGCTTGAACTCAGCACGGTTGCAGAGTGCGGCAGCACGAGATAATGCCTTCCAGCCTGGAGATGTTTTGTCATATTGACAGCCAGATTGGTTTTCTGATGTATCGGCTTCAATAACGGTATTGTCAAACCACATGTGGGCTACTGTCATGCGGTTCTGAGTCAGGGTACCTGTCTTATCCGAGCAGATGGTGGAGGCGGATCCTAGAGTTTCAACAGCTTCCAAGTTGTTGAAAAGGCAATTCTTGGCCGCCATTCTCTTGGCCGTGAGAGTGAGACAGACAGTGACAGTGGCAAGCAGACCTTCAGGAACATTGGCTACGATGATACCAATGAGGAACACTATAGCGTCTAACCAGTGGTAGCCTGAAAAATACAGACATTTAAGTTGCAGTTGCAGAAAGAAATCTCACTACCATGATATATATAAATGAGAAAATCAATTGGAGCAATGAGGTGACTCGAACCAACGATCAAGGAACTCCCGCCTACACCAGAGTGCATGGGGATTATATGTAAAACTTAGACTGGTTTCAGTAGAATGCTCCGGATTTCCTGTGGATTCAGTGGAATCCCAGGCAACCAGTGGAATAAAGAGGTACCAAACTGATATGATATAATCAATTCATTTATCTGATTCAATAACATAAATCTCTTAAATAAGCAAATTATGTTTGCTGCTATTCTTAGCAGAAACAAAACTAAATATACTATTGTAACAATTCACATTAATTAAAAACCATTTATTATTAAATATATAAAATCTAAAGTAACGTAGTCTGCATGGCAGGACGTGATGTTGATTCCATCGGACAGCTCAAAATATTTGTTCATGCTTATATTGTTGTGATTTAATTGTGCAGAGCCTGCATGCCTTGACATTAAATATCAACTTAAATTTTTTTTATTTAAAATTAAGATAAATTACATCTTTTAATATTATTTCGCTCAAATGTATAAAACCGACAACAAAAAATTATCGCATGATTTGCCCGAAACACTGATTAGTGACTTTAAAAAATATATAAATTCATATAATACAATATATACTGTAAACAAAATCTCATATTTTATAATTATTATTATATTATTATTAAAACAGTATGCAAAGGATCATGGTGAACAGAAGAACTGTTATAAAAAATGGATCTGAATTGGTAAAGGTACGTTTGATGTCAAGTAACCTACAAAAGACCAGACAAATTATGCCACTATTTTAATACCTTACCCATCATGAAGGCAATCATGCAGAAGGTAATACCCAGAAACATTGCTACACTAGTGATGATGTGGATGAAATGATTGATCTCTTTGGCAATTGGTGTGTCAACAGTTTCCAGGCCAGAAACCAGTCCAGCAATGCGACCTATAACTGTGTTGTCCCCGATGTTGATCACAATTCCTTTGGCAGTACCTATAAAAAAAGCATTTTCAATACAATAGCTTCTTATCATACTTATACTTGCAAATAAAAACAGGTATATTCAAAGTAAAATAAGGGCTCAAGTCTCACCCTCCATGGCATTAGTGGAGAAGAAAGCAAGGTTTTTGGTCTCTAGGGGATTGTCTGATGTAAATTCAGGTGAGCGACTTTGGGGCTCAGATTCTCCAGTTAGTGAAGAGTTGTCCACCTGTATGAAAAACATTATTGTACATTAGCAAACACCCAGTTACTGATCTTCCGCTTAACCATGTAGGTGAAATAATCGCTAGTCGAACTATTGATTTATATTTGATTTATATATAAGTTTTTAATGCATTTCTGTCACGTGTATAAGTAATTATCGAAAGAAGGCACCTAGCCGGGAAGACTATGTAGCACCATTAAATGTGCGGGGTATTCATAGGGCGCTAAATATCACTAAGGATGCCAAATACGAAAACAAAAGCGCATAAGGTGAACGACATCAAAGGTATCCGATTCACCAAGAATTATATTGAGGGACATGTGACCTCGAGGGACAGACGGGAAGCAAGACACACGGTCGTCCTGAAAGTTCGGATATTCAACAAGGATATGCACGATCTTAAGAGGGACAATGCAGTTTGAACAATAAGGAGCAGGGCGGCGCTCCATTAAGTGCCCCTGAGTTAAACATGTATGGCCAATACGTAACCTCACCAGAGCCGTTCCCTCTGCCGGTTACGGCGGTAGGTGAAAGGCCATGGGGACACACTACTCTTAAGAGCATGCAGGTTGTTACCAGTAACAGAAAACCAACGACCCTACCAACGAGCAAGGATTGAGGAATGAATAACTGGGTAGAAGTTGGAATAAGGAACACCTTTACGGGAGATGGGACGAGTGTGGATAGCCTCCTTAGCAGCAGCATCCACATGCTCATTTAAGGACACACCAATATGGCTGGGAACCCAGCAAAACTCTCTATCTTAAATCTGCTGGAGATAAGAAACAGCCAATGTTGAATTTCGACTACCACGGGATGGACTGGATTAAAGGACTCAAGAGCTATGAGAACACTGCAAGAGTCAACTACAACAACAAAGGAGGATTGACAGCGAGAAAGCAGTTGACAAAGACCATACAAAATAGCATAACGTTCTGTCGTGAAGATGCTAGTCTCTGGAGGCAGGCGACACATATAAGTATGGTCAGGAAAAACAACAGAGTAGCCTATTCCGTCTGCAGACTTAGACCCATCGGTGAAGACGAAAATGGAGCGGGAGTGTGAAGAAAAGTGTTCAAGGAAAAGTCGTTTCAGAACTGTAGGAGGGATAAAAGCTTTATTATTGTGGGGCAAAATTTTACAAAACTTAGGAAGGGGAAACCTCCACGCGGGCAAGGACGTAACGACATGAGGAGAAATATTGGTAACACAAACCGAAAGAGAATCTTGTAACCGAGACAACCGTTAAGAAAGAGGTAGGTGGTGAAGGGGTACAGGGACCACAGGAGGGGATAAAGGTCAAAGTACGATATAAACGAGAGCGAGGGTGTTGTAGGGATCGTGCAAGGTAGCGAAAACAGTAGCGAACACGGCAATCCTGTAGAGACAGGACGCCAGTTTCAACATACTGGCTGAGGGTAGTAGTCTAACGAAAGGCACATGAGCTATCAACTCAAAGATTGCTGGGAGGAGGATGGACAACAGCCTGGACAGATAGACGGTGAGGAGGGCTGAGAAGAAGGATTGGGGGGGAGAATAGAAAGAGGGCACAGGAGACAGGGAAGACTGGGAAAGAAGGCAGGAAAACTACAAAGATGGGAGGGGAGCAGAGAGGGGTAGTTGGGAGGGTCAAACAAGCAGCTTGGTCTAGGTTTAATGCAGCAGGAGCTATTGAGCCCGCGACCTCGATCACAGTCCGACTCGGGGGGCCAGGTCGCCCACCCCACGATCCTGTGAAGTTAAAAAGAGGGTCAATCATTGGCATATAAACGAACAGGTAATAATTTAATCCACGAATACGCCCCCATATCCACCATGGAGCCACAATTAGAGGATAGATGGGGCCCCCAGTGATGCATCATGGGTATACGCCCTGCAATCGCCACCTTAAGAACCGTCAGTCCGTCGAGATCGGTTCAACAACGAAGGTAAAGATTAACAATAAAAGCGTCCCTTTGCTCGAAACGTCAGGTGCTACAGTTTTACGGGTGAGTGTTGCTCCCCAAACACCCGGCGTCAAAACAGAAGATGTCTGAAAGAATAATCGAGAATGGCAAAAAGTCGGCGGGAAACGACAATCAGAAAGGGGAAGAGGAGGGAGGAAAAATTAAACATCAGGAAGAGAAAAAGGCATCCAGCACAATTAGTGAAGACAGCAGCAGGACCATAAGGCTGCAAAAGGACAGAGGACTGACCCATGGAGCATCACACCCCGGCAGCTGCCCACCAAGCCCCCCTCACGAAGACAACGGGCTGGAAAGGAAGGCGGTGTCAAGTGAATAAACCAAACTAACCTTGAAACCCTTTGCTGAAATGATGCGGACATCAGCGGGGACGCGGTCACCACACGTCACCTCAATAATGTCTCCTATGCAGATTTCTTCAGCCTGCACATGCTTCCTTTCTCCTTCACGAATCACAGTAGCATACTAATAAGAGGAAAAATATAGTTTCTATTGCATTTGAACAGTTTGTTTACTGTAATAATTTGTATTGTATATATAGTACTGTATTTAGAAACTAATATTTACTGAAGTATACTAATTTATATCAGAGTTCCCTACATACAATAAAGTCTAAAATAATTTATAGTGAATATATTTTTAAATTATATTACTGTAAGTTGATGTCATCACATAACAACATGTACCAAAGTCAAGGCGAAGCAAAGGACTTAATACTTACCACTGCCTCCTGCCGAGTAACGACCAGACTCTCGGTTAAAAACTTGAGTTTTATCTGAAACTTACCTTTGATATTTGCCAGTTAAGATTTACTGTACTCGAACGGACTAATTAGCACCGGCGCCATAAAGTTCTATCACACTTTCCGTTCCTTATTGTGTCGAGTCGAATAG
The DNA here is from genome assembly GCF_040958095.1 of Procambarus clarkii. NCBI lineage: Eukaryota > Metazoa > Arthropoda > Malacostraca > Decapoda > Cambaridae > Procambarus > Procambarus clarkii. The sequence continues at coordinate 17,868,959 of NC_091219.1, forward strand.
GCTACTTTTTTTTCTTACCGAAACGATATAACATTAATATTTTAAAACACAATATCAAAACCATGTTGTAATGTAACTGTGGAATCCGAAAAGCATAACAGAACTGTATAATGAAAAAATATGTTTTCTTTGTGACCCTCGACTGAGCATAAACATATACATTCTTTGTATTTTGTATTAGAAATAGTGTAGGTACAAATGTCATTGCCCTAAACCAGGCTGGTTGTATTAAGGCTACTCAAATTCCATCGCCAATTTCCTCTTTCCTTTAATAATTTAGCTTTGGTATTATTCTTACCTACTGGAACCTAAATAGTGATGTTGCTAGACATCGTTCCTGCTCAGTAATAGTGCAATTAAATACAAAAATGTCAGAAATCCTTTGGAATTCACAGGATGTCATAACACTAACACACAATGCAGACATCATGGCAACTGTGGAGGTGAAGCATAAACCACCCGTCCTCCTGTTTAGATAGTACTTTTTGTAACTATATGCACCATAGTACAAACAGTTAGATAGTATAATTTTGTACTATTCAATTTATTGAGTCCGAACAAATTAAGCTAAAAACAACCTTAATATTCCTAGACCCAGTATGGCACAAATATGTACTATATTAGGCCTCAGATAGCGTGTATTAGGCCTAGGAAGGTTAGGTTAGGTTAGGTTAGTTTGTCTTTGCAACTTAAGTAGAAAATCGTTTTCCAGTTTTCCAAATTCAGTATTACTGATTTTTACTTTCTAACTACGTTGTACGTCGGTATATGTACAATGGTCTTAATCTTCCCTATAAGTACTATTAAAACAGGAGGATGGGCTGGCATAAACAGTACAGAGATTTGTACCAACAATGCTGTACTGGTATTGGTACAAACAATATTACAGTGTAAGTCGAGGCACAAACGTTACTAAAGTACAAGTTTTGGTGCAACCAATATTACAGTACAGGTCTTGGTACAAACAATACTGAAGTATAGGTCTTGGTACAAACAACAATTATTTAAGGTCTTAGTACAAACAACGTTGAATTATAGACCTTAGTACAAACAATCCCGAAGTACAGATCTTTTAACAAGCAATACTGAAGTACAAGTCTTAGTATAAAAGTACTACAGTACAGATTTCGTAAAATCATAGCGAAGTACAGGTCTTAATCCATACAATACTAAAGTACAGGCTTTAATACTAAAGTGCAGGTTTCAGTACAATACTAGAGTGCAAAATTGAATACAGTATTAAAGTACAAGTCAAAGTATTAAAGTATTAAAGTATTAATTAAAGTATTAAGTATTAAAGTATTAAAGCATATAGTACTAAAATACAGGTCTTAATACATACAGTACTAAAGTACAGGTCTTAATACATACAGTACTAAAATACAGGTCTTAATACATACAATACTAAAGTACAGGTCTTAATATATTCAGTACTAAAGAACAGGTCTTAATACATACAATACTAAAGGACAGGTCTTAATACATATAATACTAAAGTACAGGTCTTAATATATTCAATACTAAAGGACAGGTGTTAATACATACAATACTAAAGTACTGGTCTTAATACATACAGTACTAAAGTACAGGTCTTAATACATACAATACTAAAGTACGGGCCTTGGTACAGTATTACTATACTGCATTGGTACAAACAATATTGTGCAAGTCTTTCTACAAACAATTTACTGAAGTGCAGGGCTAATTACAAACAATACTACGATACAGCTCTCGGTACAAATTACTACAGTACATTTAATGGTGCAAACTATATTACAACACAGGCCCTGGTACAAACTGTACAACACAGGCCCTGGTACAAACCATACTACAACACAGGCTCTGGTACAAACAATACAACAGGTCCTGGTAGAAATACTACAAAATAGGTCCTGATACAAATCAATACAATACAGGTCTAGCTACAAACAATACAAAACAGGTCCTAGTACTGATAATACAAGTCTTGGTACAAATAATATAGATCCTGGTACACACATTTTAGATCCTGGTAAAAAACAATGCAGATCCTGGTACAAACAATACTATAATACATTTCTTGGTACATACAATACAACACAGGTCTTGGTACACACAATGCAGCATAGGTCTTGGAACATACAATACTATACAGGTCTCGGTACACACAATACAACACAGGTCTTGGAACAAACATTGCTACAATACAAGTATTGGTTGGTAATCTTTAGAGCAAGATTACCAGTCCCTCTTTGTTAACCATAATCTCTTGTATAAGCACTAGTCTCTCTCTTATATGCCCACTAGATTGGTTACCTATATATACCCGGGGCTCTCCCCCCCTCCTCTCTTCTAGTCACCCCCTTTCTCATATCTCTTTCCCTATGTCCCCTCTCTACCTTTCTCCCACAACAGCTCTCTTTTCCTCTCCTTTCCGCCTAATATCTCATGTTTCTCTCCTCCCCTTTCTTCAAACATCACCCCCCTCTCTTCAAACGTCTCCCCCTTCTCATTCCTTCTTTTCAAACCTCATCTCTCTCAACCCCTCTCCTTCCCATCAAGGCTTTCAACCTGTCCTCTTAAAAATAACGTCGCCTTTGGCCGTTTGCGCGTATGTCCGAAAGTGGACGTAATTTGAAAAAAAATGAAAATAAATTTTGATTTTTTTTTTCAGCAACAGTAAGTTAAGGGTCCTCTGGTAGGTTAGGTGGGCATGAAATTTTCATAAAGTTTCAAATTTTTATGAAAAATGTTAATTGAAAGTTTCCTCTCCTAACCTTTCTGAGTAAGCCGGACGACTCAAGCAGAAAACGGGACAGTACGTCACTTTTGTGAGTCGATTTAATTTCAAATTACGTCCACTTTTGGCTATAGCGCGTATACGAGCGAAAAGTGACGTTATTTTTAAGAGGACGGGTTGGTGATTTATGCGTCAGGCTGCGGGCAGCCGCGTCCAACAGCCTGGTTGACCTGCATTTCAGACTTCATAAAAAGTGCACCGCGAGGGTAAGGAGGGGGGGGTTAAATGCCGATATTTCTTATAATGTGGCACTGGAGCCGACCCAGAGTGGCTTATGACGCTCCCATACCCCACATGCTTCATATGTGAAAGTTCACCGAGGCTAGTCCCAAACATCTGGCCTCCAACCTTGAACAGACAAACAAACGTTCTGTCATATATGATATCTTTAACTATAAATTAGAATGTCTGTTTGTTCGAGGCTGGAGGCCAGATACTGGAGGCTAGCCTCACCTAATTTTAACAGAAATTGCTGTTGGGTACATGCCCAAGATTTTTTTTTTAACATGGGTGCATTGGGGTTGGCATAAATTAAACGAGTGTCACTTGACATGGTATTAATGCTTGCCTGTATTAGGTGTTCATGACGTCATTCACACCAGATCTACTATCACCACATTCCCTAGCCCTAGATATCCACCCTCCCGAGTTTGATTTAGATTGCTACACAACTTTGTCCAGCCAGGATTGTAATTATTGTACACGTTGTTACGAATAATGCTTCTGAGTCTGATAATGACACGTTCTACGTGCTATGGGTAACGTTGAACAAAATGTCATAAAAAAAAGAAGGGAGAGGGGGAGAGGCAGCTCAGAAAGGCAGAAAAGATCAACGTGGAGCGTGAAAAGATTACAATTCGTTTTATCAAACCAGCACCGAGGGGAGGAGACCCTAGCTGACTGGAACTCTTGTTCTCTTCATATTAAGAGAGATCCTCTGATTAATTATCACGACAGTAGGCAGTACAATATTCATGAGCAACCTAGAATAAACATGTGATAATTACTATTCCCTTTTATATACTCTACTCCGATCTTCTTACCTTACGCAACATGTATAATCTTTAAACACGCCACAATCGTTGAATTAAAATTATATTACTTTAGGTTTTGTCGAGTTTTTCTGTCTTGGGCAAATTAGAAGTCAAGAAAGTAATAATAAAAAATTATACTTACGTATTATACTTACTTTTCTTTCTCAAATGACAGCAGACGTTAAACAAACAAAAAAGCATCAATCGCAAATATAGATACTGTACCTTATAAGCCTTTTAGTGCATTTTTCTATCCTAAACAAGATAAATATAAGTCATGCTCTTCCAAGCAATTTGGAAACTACCAAGTTCCAGCACTTGAAATTTTGGCTTAACTCCAGTTGAAATGGATTTCAGAAATTCTCATTTGGTGTTAGTTCTTGAAGTCGCGGTGATATAGTTTGATAAACTATGAAGTTGATGTTGACTTATTTATGTTAAATTACGTAACTAGCTCATCAGTGTTGTAACTTGATTTACTAAACAAATTTTGGGGTTTAGTTCTTGAGCCCATTATGTAACATGATTGGTAATGAGTGCATAATAAATGAACTAAAAGACCAGATCTTTGTGATCTCTCAGTAGCTTACGAAGATTAGGCACGAAGTCCACAGTCTCTCCCAAATATACATAACCTTAAAACTTACAAGCATGCTAGTTAGGTAGCTGGCAGTTCAGTGGGATGCCATCTGGTGGAGGTTGAGATGGGGCGAGGGTTGTTTAACCGTTGTTAATTATCTCGTTTGCCTTCCTAGTTTCCTTTCCTAGTTCCTTGCCATTTCCTAGTTTGACTTTATCGATAAGAGTAGTACTGTTTTGTTTCATCTATGACCTTCTGTGATGTTACCTAGATTATGAGTTGCTCTCTGATCCCTCATGTTTCCTTTATTACGTGAACCAGATTCTGCTTCTCTCTCTCGCTCTCTCTCTCTCTCTCTGGGGCCTGGTACATTTGGGATGTTCTGTGGTACTAAGCGTGCAAGGTCCGTGGAGCCACTGAGAGGGCCACCACAAAAAAAGGACCAATCAGTTTTCATTGTTAAAATATTATACAAACATTTTGATGAGTATTGTATTCCTTATTCCACACATGCAATTCAATTAAGAAGATTGGCTTGTTAATGTATATGAAAATGGTTTCCTCGCCTAAAAATAATGCAGTGCATCTGGCAGAAAATGCAACTTACAGTAATTATCTAGTTGGTTGTGGTAAGGATTCCTTCCAATCTCCCTGGTACCAGGAAGCCCATTCTTTACGAATAAAAATATTTACCTGTGGGACCATTTTCTTAAATGACTCCATGATAGCCGAAGACTTTGCCTCCTGGTAGTAGGAGAAGATGCCAGTAATAATGACTACGCCCAACAGCGCTACTCCTAGGTATAACTGCAAAATAATACTCAAGCTATGTCAAATAATAATACATGCATAACACTAATATTTTAAAGTTTACTTAGTTTTAAAGCTCTTTGTTTCAGAGTAAGGCATTGAACACTATCATATACACACAAAAGGTGCAATATTAAAATTATAAATCCCCTATGTAGAATAGTTACAGGCATCACTTAATTTGTCTAATTGAATACTTTTGTAAATTTAATATTAATACTTAAAAATTGAAATTGAAATTGGTTTTCAATTTAACAAAAGTTGTGTACATTTGAAGGCCCAAAACAATTGGCCAGTTTGTGCCATCTTTGTGTATGCAAGAAGTTGAGCCAAATAACAGGTCAGTTAACATGAAAATCATCTTTGCTATTTTAGGAGCTTCAATTGCTGTGGTTATTGTCACCACTATCAACATAATTTTTTATGTATTTTAAAAATACTAAACTACTTTTTCCACCGGAGTTGTCAGCATTTTTACAATATAAGTATATGTTACTAATCAAAACTACATGAAATCCAAATTTAACTTACTAATCTCAAACTAAACGTCAGTATTGATTTAGGATAATTCCAAAATAGTCTTTGGCTTGTAAAAAAAATTGCAAAACTCCGTAATTGACAGTGAAATTCTCTTGACACATTCATGCAAACACGTTAACAAGTTAAGTAAACGGAAGAACACTTAAGAAACATATTTAATACTATTGACTTTTAGAATTCGAATATAATTTCAATGATCTTTATATTTATATTCTTTAGTATATTATATAAACAGATATATTTTTTTGATACCATTGGGTGCATAAAATCCTAAATATTTAAACGCATTCTTATTTCCAGCACACGCATCACGCATCAAAAGTCCTAAACTTTTATTTTATGTCGACCAAAATTACCAAAATAAGGAAATTTTTTCAACACTTGAGACTCTCATAATTGAAATATCTATGAAGATTTTGCACATGGTCCCCACCATCGAGGATGGAGAGGCTTCATAGACTGCAAAATATTAAAGATAAATACAACCAATAATATTATCAGGTGAGGTGGACATTGCTGCTCCTGCTTTCATCCTCAAGGATCCTCTTGAGAGAAATCATTACAAATAAAATTATCAAGAAACATCAAACTAGTATGCAAGTATTACAGGAATTATTATACTAACTACTTTTTACAATTATAATTATCATTTAGAATTGGAAGTCAAAATGCCTTGGCTATCAAATAAAAGCAGCAGCCTCTTTGATAAACATTGAGAGTGAATCCCACGAACAACTGGTGGGACAAAATACAACAGTAATAAGGAGGAAGTTTAATGTTCTTAAAACATAATAATCTGAAAAGCAACCAATCTATAATATAAAGAAAACTAGTAATAAATTATGTTTCCTAACTTATTACAATCAAACAAGCAAAGATTATTTAGAAAAAATTAACTATCGTATTTATTGAGAGAAAACATGCACGCATATAATTTGAAATTGGCTGTTAAAAGTTTACTAGAGCTTACATAATCATTATTGGGGTCTTCCTCTGAAGCAGCCTCAATTGAGAATGCAATAAAGCAAAGGACAGCACCAATCCACAAGAGAAGTGCGAAACCACCAAAGAGGTTCTTGCAAAATTTTACCCACTCAGGAGTATGCTTGGGTGGGGTCAGGGTATTTCGGCCGTCTCGTTCAATGCGTCGAAGAGCTTCGTCCTGTGTTAAACCCTGGAAAAGTAATTATAACTTTAAAATGTCAAGCATTAAATGTATTGCAATGAAATGCCCCTTTCTGCATGGCCCTCAGTAGCTCTCGAGTATTGAAAGCTGTGATACAACTAGAATTATACAATCACTCTTTAAGCCTGGACTTGCGTAGGCCTACTAGAAACCCAGATCAAAATTTGATTCAGTTACTGGGACGAGAGGAATTGTGTGAAAACCCTGATTGGGCTTCGGGAGCCTAGTCAGGGCAGTAGCACTTCCAGGTTGCAATGCATTTAACCATGTCGTGGCACAGTTGACTAAGGCGCAGCTGGGAACATTCCGTGCGTAGGTTTGAACCCTCATCACGGCCCTTGTGGATTTGGATTATTTGAAATATCACGCTATTGTGATTTCTACATGTTTACTGCTGACTCCTCAGTTGGTGCGCAGGCTGAGGTGGTGGTGATTGCATTTTCCTCCTTTGTGCTTATCTGGGAATGTGTTGAGTGATGTGTTCCGTCCGTTTTTAATATATATGTTGTTAAGTCAGGGCTTGTGTCAGGCCTTTCATTTGACCCGTGTTCCCTTATATTGCACTGTTTGGTTGTGGATGAACGTATATTTGTGGTTGAAGGCTTCCCCTTACTTGCCTTCTTGTACTTGCTCTAGCTCTCTTCCTTTTGGTGGGTGGTAACGGCCTTCGTTTGTTGGGGTCCTTTATGTGTGTTCCTGAATCTTATGTATTTCTGTTCTGTGCTGCTGGCGCTCTGTACTGGCGGTACCTTATCGGTGTTCCACTTGTGTGAATTGGTGTACATATGGTGCGAATCTCTATGCTGTGCCCTGGGTACGAATATTATCGTCTAGCTATATTGTATTTTCGTTTGTTTATTATGTGTTTCTTTGTTATGTTCCCTTTATGCGTGCATGGAGTTGTACCTGGTGCGTGTCCGTACACTGGTGTTTGTATATTTTTGTATTGCTGTTTGTATATTTATGTATTGTTTATTATTTGCATGCTGATTTGTTGTTGGTGATGTATCCTGTGGTGTTTGACTCTGTTCTGGTGCTTCGGTACCTTGCTTATTACTTGTATTTAGTTCTTGTTTTACAAAAAAGAAAAACAAAAGTCACAATAGGTGACTAACTTCCACGGGTACCTATTTACTTCTAGGTGAACCGATGCATCAGATGAAAGAAATATGCCCAAATGTATCCGTCCTGCACGGAAATCGAACCTAGAATATTTAATTTAGGAACCGATTACACTGACCACTGCACTACAGGACCCTGTTAAACTTCCTGTAGATGGGTGATTGTTGAAGCTATACTTAATATGTCCTCAAGATATTATTACCCAATGTATTCAAGTAGTTATTGAAAGGAAATAGCTAATAACAGAAAGTAAAAAAAATAATGAGAACAAGAAATAGAAGCAAGGTAAACACTGGGTGTGTCTACTTTTTTCTTAACTTACGCTATTCCTCCGTGGAAAACAATAATTCACAGTTGAACGAAAACTGCAAACAGTATAAGGAGTTTATTGTCTAGCCAGGACCATGCTGTGGTTTTGTATCAATGACCCTAATTCAACTCTTTTTAAAGATATATTAACACTTTAGAAACTTTATAGGTTTACCCAGAATTGACAACTGGTGTGTGTAACTGAGGTGATACAGTCGTATAATGCAGTACAGTATTGTAATATATATATATATATATATATATATATATATATATATATATATATATATATATATATATATATATATATATATATGATCTTCAGTATTGTCTTGTAGTTGAGTTTGATCTAACATCTGTACTGTGTATCATGTACTGTAGGCCTGCATGTCATTTTAAAACATAATAATTGCTGAAAGCTAAGGATTAAAACAGTAAATTTATATAATTTATAAAAATATTTTAAATTTTGTACAATATAACAAAATCCTTTGGCACATCATAATATTCAAAGGATACTACAGAAACTACGCCGATTAGCAGGAAGAGGGAAACTACAGGGAAATAAGTGCACTCATGCAGATGAAAGTGGCATATTATGGGAGATGTTACGGAGGCCCAAGTTGCACTGATGGCTACCAGGGAAGCGTATTGCTTACCGTTTCAGGGTTCACACAAAGTCGCTGATAGAGTTCATTAAGGGAGATCTTGTGCTCATCAAGTTCCAACTCCTGCTTCAGATCCTCCATGTCCTTCTCCCCTCTCTTTGTCCTTCGCTTAGACATTTTCTTTTTAGACTGTAAAATATAGTGATCAGTTATTGCGAGAAAAGCCACAGCTTGTACCTGTCACATCACATTGTCATAGTATTAATGAAATAATATCTCGCACTACTTCTTAAACTGTATTTCATATCGATTAATTATTTGTAAGTACACATTGAAATTAAAACTTAATTTAATTATATATTTATTTATATATATACAAGAAGGTACATTGGGTTCATGAGAGTACATAGCATCGGTGTTTTTACATTCGTGTAAAACAACTAACGCGCATAGCGTTTCGAGCAACATTAATATTTAGATTGGGAGATCCTGTTGATAATTAGGGTCACAGTAGAACAAGATTGAGAACCTCAACCCGTAAGCTGGTATGTTAGAAGCATTTACACCCTTAACAATACCTTAATGCACTTTGGTGTTTCTTATCATGGATATTTAAAATATTCTAAAATCTGGCCTAAGGTGCTTGACAGTATGGCATGCAGTATTTATAACATGTAAAATTATTTAATAATGTAAACTGGATTTGTTAAAGAATGAGACCAATCCTCGAGTTATCAAGGCATTCCAATATTAATAATTAAATGAAATAATGTTAAAATGTTGCTTACTGGTGAGACGTATACAAATAAATTATATATAATGTAATAAATAACTTTTGATGGAGCAGTTTCATCAACACTGAGAACAAAACCCTGAGAAGCCTTTGAGACTGCTCTCGAGTTCACTGATTTTCACTTTATTTTAATGTATGCGCAGGTTACCAAATATAATGTTGAGATACGGTTCCAACCCTCACAAGTTGTTTTGAGAATGTGACAAACTTTCAGTCCTATATATATATATATATATATTATATTTTTCTTATGATCATTAATTATGATAAGCATTATGCATTTTAAAATAGAAACTTTATGAACCTAAATAGGAAGAATTCTCATGTATATTGACTCATGTATAATCTTAAGTAGCTACACATTTAATTTTCCATTGCAGTTTTAAGCAAGAGATATACATATAAGTGACAAAATTTTCATGCATATCTATTTGTAACGTGCAACAGAAACAAGGAGGAGCTATTTAGCAGTGTATTAACAGGTAACATATTGACAAAAAACAATTAAAGAGTGACAGAAGGATATCGCTTGATATCTTAGGCCTTTCTCAAGAAATGGTACCTTGGACTTCCCTTTAACGGCATTGTTTTCTTCATGGGGAGCTCGAGCGTTGTTATGCTGGTGCGAATTACTTGTGCTTGTCTGAAAGAAAAACAAATAATCAAACAAATTAGAATGTATACACTAACCCTGTGCATCATTTTTTATTTGACAGAAGCCTTTCGGGTAAAACATCTACAGATTAGTCTTCTATTTTGTTATTTATTTTCATAAAAATATTTTTATTCTTAGATGTCTGCTTAACATTATATATTTTGATTCACCCAGGGTGACTCCTGATTATGTTACATGAGGTTTTTCACAATAAAAATCAAGTAAATTATTTTGATTATAAATCCTCATAATAACCAAGATTTGACATCTCTCTGGCTAAATGATAAATTTTATTATACATAAGAAACATTAATTAAAATAATTTTGAGGCATGTGGCACCGCCGCACCCAAGAAAATTGTAATCAAAATATTATGTTTGAAAGTACATGTTTTCTCTGACTCCTACAAAAAAATTATATTAAGGTGTAACTATATAAATTAAAAAAAAAACTCATATCAACAGCAGAATTTAATTAAGTTGAATTTCCGTATTCTGTATAACTTCATGTTCAAATAAAAAACTAATTAACAAATGTCTAGTCTCCCAGAAGTCTTGCGAATTCACGGGAAATCGTGAGGGAATCTTTGAGGCTTTTCAACATGTGACAAGCTATTGCAAATATTAAGATTCTGAACAATTACGTATGTAAAATTGTGGCAATCTTAGTAATAATTGTTCAACCTTCAATTTCAATAATGATTTGCAGTATATGGTTCTTCAACCCCCCTTCCCCTAATACTGAGTCCAGCCATGTACACACTTGCACAAACTACGTTGCTTACCTCTTTATTACCTCCTGTCCTGGTTAGACTAGGCTACCGTTCTCCATCCTCACATTGTTTCCACCCATTGATTTTCCTTATAATACCCTGCCCCACACAAGTCTCGGGATATCTGCAAACACAACTCTCACCCATCCATTTACTATCCATAAGGTTGCACTTAACCTCACTAGTCTTGTTTTCTAGAAGTATACCCGTGCGCTTACCGGTTAGTTTAATCTGTCTCATATGTCTCCACGGTTACTGTTGACACTCCTCTCATTCGTGTTTGGAAGAAAATCCGCAGAATTGCTGGTAAATTTGTTCCTGGCGTAACACCTGTCCTTCATTTCCGTGATCGTATTGGGGTGGATCCGGTGTTAGTCGCAAATGAACTAGGTTCACACTTTGGTGCCATTAGCTCTGGTACTCATCTTCCTACTACTTCCCTTATTCTTACACCTCTTATCGAATTTAACCCTTGTGTGTGAAATATTTCCCTACATATAAGCATAAATAAATATTAATTATATTTAAGATTAAACTATGAGAATTTGTCCTTTGTTCAGAAATAATAACTTCAATCGAAATACATAGCTATGTGTGATGCAATAATTCCAGCCAGATTCTTCTTAATTTGGTATGTGACGATTGAGCTGTTAAATTTTTCTTGTTAGTTCTCATTATTAATTCAAATTAGAGGAATTTGGAGTTAATACTTGGAAAGTTTATCAAATCATTAATAGAAAGTTGACCGTTATGATCAGTAATAATTTATTGATCCCTCCCAATTTAATAACAGTCTCTACATTGATCCACGAATGGTGGCGAGGGGGAGGGAGGGTCCGCCATTTTTCACCAACAACTCACAACACATGAGAGACGCGGCGCACGCTGGTCTCTCTTCCTAAAATAATTGTGTTACTTTTACCTCGCACGTTCGGCAGTTAGTAGTCCATATCAACCATCCTTGTTCCAACCAATGCTAAGTATCTTTATTTCCCAAAGTTGTTTGTATACAGGCCTTTATAAATAGTGGGAAGGAGGATATGTTGCTAGGCCGGTTATATAGGTATACAAACTACAAATTCCAAGTAAAAATCAGTTATTAATATTTCTTACTAATTCATTGATTAAAGTGAGTGTGTTTTACAGAATAATTGTATATTTCTAGAATTAATAACATTCGCCGGCAGGAGTCATTACGAAGACGTTCCCTGGTGGTCGCCATTACTCACGAGGAATTAGTTACTAATGCTAGCTAGGAATTAGCTAGGAATGAGCTCTTAGCTACGCACGGCCTGTATATAATTTCCTCGGGGATACTGATGACCATAAGAGTTGCCATGCTTTAAGAAGTCATCTTACCAGATAAGGATTCAAGTTTACTCACATAATTCATATCGCACAGCATATACATTTAAACCAGTTACTTTATTAATTATTGCCGAGTTTGTTCCTCTGGCAGTGGGGGTTGTGGTTGTATGTCTGTCCTTTCATGTTGTAAAGTGTAGTTATATGTTTGTCTACAGTCTATGAAGATTTAGGATTGAACTCGGAGCAGTAAGTTATATTAACATTTAATTCTACAATTTACCTTATAAATTAAAAGATAATTTCAATAACTAACATTGAACACTCCCTCCCCCCTCCCACGGTGTGGGAATGTGTACCAAAAAATACATTTTATACAGTCGGGAGTCTTTTATACAAGGGAGCCGGTCGGCCGAGCGGACAGCACGCTGGACTTGTGATCCTGTAGTCCCGGGTTCGATCCCAGGCGCCGGCGAGAAACAATGGGCAGAGTTTCTTTCACCCTATGCCCCTGTTACCTAGCAGTAAAATAGGTACCTGGGTGTTAGTCAGCTGTCACGGGCTGCTTCCTGGGGGTGGAGGCCTGGTCGAGGACCGGGCCGCGGGGACACTAAAGCCCCGAAATCATCTCAAGATAACCTCAAGAAGTCCGGTAAATCGAATAAATAATCATATCAACTACATTCTCCCACACATTGAACGGACTGGCTCGCTGCAGTTTGTTTTCCCATTTGGAAAAGCCTAGCTGCGCGTGGTCTTCGCTGGGCGGGAATAGCTGCGCACGGCCTGGATTGGGTGGGGCTAGCGGTGCGTGGACTGGGCTGGGCTGAACTAGCTATGCTTGGCCTCCACTGGGCGGGGCTAGCTGTGCGTGACCTGGACTGGGCGGGGCTAGCTGTGGCTGGCCTCCAATGGGCGGGGCTAGCTGTGCTTGGCCTCCACTGGGCGGGGCTAGCTGTGCTTGGCCTCCACTGGGCGGGGCTAGCTGTGCTTGGCCTCCACTGGGCGGGGCTAGCTGGGCGTGGCCTCCACTGGGCGGGGCTAGCTGTGCTTGGCCTCCACTGGGCGGGGCTAGCTGTGCTTGGCCTCCACTGGGCGGGGCTAGCTGTGCGTGGCCTTCGCTGGGCGGGGCTAGCTGTGCGTGACCTGGACTGGGCGGGGCTAGCGGTGTGTGGATTGGGCTGGGCTAGTTGTACATGGCCTCCACTGGACGGGGCTAGTTGTGCGTGGCCAGGACTGGGTGGGGCTAGCTGTGCGTGACCTGGACTGGGCGGGGCTAGCTGTGGCTGGCCTCCACTGGGCAGAGCTAGTTGTGCGTGGATGGGGCTAGATTGTGCATTGTGCGTCGATGGGGCTAGTTGTGCATTGGATGGGGCTAGATGTATTTGGCCTGGACTGGGCGGGGCTAGCTGTGAGTGGCCTGCACTGGGCGGGGCTAGCAGTGCGTGGCCAGGACTGGGCTGGAGTAGCCGTGCGTGGCCTCCACTGGGCGGGGCTAGCTGGGCGTGGCCTCCACTGGGCGGGGCTAGCCGTGCATGGCCTGAACTGGGCGGGGCTAGCCGTGAGTGGCCTGCACTGGGCGGGGCTAGTTGTGCGTGGCCAGGACTGGGCGGGGCTAGTTGTGCGTGGCCAGGACTGGGTGGGGCTAGCAGTGCGTCTCCTGAACTGGGCGGGGCTAGCTGTGCGTGGCCCGGACTGGGCTGGAGTAGCCGTGCGTGGCCTCCACTGGGCGGGGCTAGCTGGGCGTGGCCTCCACTGGGCGGGGCTAGCTGGGCGTGGCCTCCACTGGGCGGGGCTAGCTGGGCGTGGCCTCCACTGGGCGGGGTTAGTTGTGCGTGGCCTCCACTGGGTGGGGCTAGCTGTGTTTGGCCTGCATTGGGAATAGTGGGTATACTGGGTGGAGCTAGTTGAGCCCCCACACTGGGTGGGGGCACAACTAGCATAGTGTATACACTTGGTGGGACTAGCTGTGTATAGTGGGTACACTGGGACGAACTGTATACTGGGCACACTGGGTGGGGCTAGCTGTGTATAGTGGGTACACTGTGTGGGACTAGCTGTGAATAGTGAGTACACTGTGGGACTGTATATAGTGGGTACACTGTGTGGGACTGTGTATAGTGGGTACACTGTGTGGGACTAGCAATGCATAGTGGGTACACTGGGTGGGACTATCTGTGCATAGTGGATACACTGTGTGAGGCTAGTTGTGTATAGTGGATACACTGTGGGACTAGCTGTGAATAGTGGGTACACTGTGTGGGACCAGCTGCGCATAGTGGATACACTGGGTGGGACTAGCGATGTAGGGTCCAGAGGGAGGCATGAAACTCACAGCTGGTGCAGGTTCCGGAGGGAAGTACCAACCACCCAGCTGGTGTAGGGTCCAGGAGGCGTCATCAACTATCCAGCTGGTGTAGGATGCAGAGGGAGGCATCAACCATTCAGCTGGTGTAAGACCCACAGGAAAGTACCAACTAAACTGGTGTAGGGTCCCCCAGGGACTAGCTGTGCGTAATGGGTACACTGTGTGGGCGTAAATTCGCAAACTACGCAAATGGTGTAGAATCGCAAGGGAGGGAGCCGGTCGGCCGAGGGGACAGCACGCTGGACTTGTGATCCTGTGGTCCCGGGTTCGATCCCGGGCGCCGGCAAGAAACAATGGGCAGAGTTTCTTTCACCCTATGCCCCTGTTACCTAGCAGTAAAATAGGTACCTGGGTGTTAGCTGTCACGGGCTTCCTGGGGGTGGAGGCCTGGTCGAGGACCGGGCCGCGGGGACACTAAAGCCCCGAAATCATTTCAAGATAACCAAGATAGGTACCAACCACTTTCCAGTAACTAACTACCGGCAAGACGGTAAGGTAAGTAATAATCAGAAGCGCTAAGCCATTATGATTATATAGCACTTGGAAGGGATGGGGATAAGGATTTTGGGATTAGACTGAGGACAGGAATGGTGCCCAACCACTTGAAAGGTCGAGGATTGAACGCCAACCTGCAAAAAGCGAGACCGTCGCTCTACCGGTGAGTCCAAGTGGTTGGGCAAGACGGAACGACGCAGCAGACTGCTGAGGGCTACTTACATCGGCCATGGCTGCTGGAGTGAGGGTGTGGGCGCTCAGCAGAAGGACGGCAGCAGAGGATACACAGTATCCACGAACAGTGTACGAGCTGGCTCTCCACCAGCACCAACAACCACTATGTACACACTTATGTACAAGCCACTAGGCTACCTTCACTTTGTACACTTTCCTCAATCTTGTGCCCTCTTGGACTTGTTAAGGGTTTCGCTACAAGTACATTCTTGGCCTAATTTGTTCTCAGACTAAATAAATCTATATTTATATTCTTATGGATGTAAGGATACAAATATTAATGCTATTTAGTAGCAATGAAAGCATTGGAAACGTTACATAATCTGTGTGAAGAAACACATCAAAGCAATGTAAGGTTTTGTAGTTCCGTACACATAATTTAAGGTAAAACCGTGCATATGGAATGTTTGTCACATCGTGAGTACGGGCTGCTTCACAGAGTGTGAAGAGTTCATTGGTCAACACTATATGGCGCAGCGGCACGTATGCCCTAGGCGAAGCGCGCCTCACAACTTCCACCGGCGGGAGACAAAATACTAGACGCAAGATAGTAAAGTTCCCCATCAGATGACCGGAAAATACGCACCCCCTCCCTCTTCTGAGAGAGATACCAGATACCACCACCACCATTATATCGCCATCTATTAACGGGTTTAAGTAAGCTGTTGGCGATAGCGGATTGGGGGGGGGGGGCCGAAGGGTTCCTATTGTTTCTCAATTTCCTAGATTATATTTTTCATTAGTCATTGTTTTATTTTTACCTTTCTTTCGAGCTGCAAGGTGCTAAGAAAGGCAACTTGTAGGATTTCGTCCTGAATTGCGAATTTATAAACTTAACACAAAATCTTTTCAGTACAAATGTGCATACAAAATTTGCATTGTATATCATATAACGTTAATTAATACATAATATATGTGTACACTCGAAAAGATATGCATCAAACATCACCAAATATATAATTTCTGAGTTAATGATATTGAAAAATGATTACATTGTTTGCGAAGCAGTTCCTGAACCCATTATGTGCCTCTGTAACCCTTTCCACCGCCGTCCACGGAATAGGTATGGGGTGCATAATAAAAAAAAGAAATTGAATTGAATTCGCAAGGCAAAGTTTCGAGTTTAGGAATTTTGTACACAGCTTTCGTTTATGAATGTTTTGTTCACTCGCACTTAAGACGCGTTTTAACTTTAGATTAATAATATAGATTATTAAATATAATCTCATTATGTCATGTAGGCTTATACTTTGAATTTAAATTTAGATAATTCAACCGGTAGTTATCTTTCTCTGCTAGGGAAATTCGGTGTTCCAGTCTTATACTGCCACCTCACCTCTTCTCATTACAAACTGCGCAGCTCATAGTAGAACACTGCAAATTTGTAAATAAATGCTTCCACAGGAATTGGTGGAGAATGCTATCTGTAGACAGGCATGGTGTACTCACCTAGTTGTGCTTGCGGGGGTTGAGCTCTGTCTTTTTGGTCCCGCCTCTCAACCGTCAATCAACAGGTGTACAGGTTCCTGAGACAGGTGTACAGGTTCCTGAGTGTGTTCTCTTCTGTGCTTGTGAATGTGGAGTCGACAGTTAGTGATAGCAATGTCAAATGGGGAATCCAGTGTTGCAAGATCTATCTCATGACACGGCCTCAATATTTTATCAACAAATGTTAACTTAGGCATTTATGTCTTTCTTCTAGACCAGTGGAGGGCAATCTACGTCCTTTTAGTCTATTGAATGCATCTAATGATGATACAACCCAGTCCCTGCTTAGTTGTCCACACATGATGATACAACCCAGTCCCTGCCTAGTTGTATTCGCACATTGTGCACCAACCCATCCTCTGCCTAGTTGTGTACATACATTGAGCAACAACCCAGCCCTTGCCTAGTTGTGTACACACGCTGTGCCTGTCCCTACCAGGCACAGCGTGTCTAACAACTCAGTCCCTGCCTAGTTGTGTACACACACTGCAACAACCCACTCCCTGCCTAGTTTTGTACACACGCTGTGCAACAACCCAGCCCCCTACCTAGAGTTGCTCCATTAGACTGATGTACTCTGGTCGCCCGTTTCGTTAGGTGTTCGTAGGCTACCTAGCAATAGGAATAGAATTTCAGTATATTTAAAACGACATACCTTTTTTTAATTTAATTCTAAAATAATAATCTTTTCCAACATGGAAGCTCTACTTAAAAAATGGGACACACTTAATCATGGACTCAAATGCAAACGTTTCGGTGTTCAGTGGGATGGAACACCTTTCTCTCAGACCCTTAGTTATCTGCCTCTTGTGTTTAGTCGCGATGAGTGGGGAGGAGAGGTCGGAGAGATTGGGTGGCGGTGTGAACATGAGTCCACATTACCATGGTAAAGACGTTCACCATCTGCTATTTGCGCAATCAATAAATATTGTGCCATCCAGCAGGCTCTTACCTAACTTGTCCGCTGCCGGCCGTTGGCTGGCCAACACCTTTGTCAACACTTCACCTTCGACAGTCATTTGATCACCATCAATTACATCATCACCTATTTAACTACTGGCCATTTCATCACCAGTTGTGTAGTCACTGGTCATTCATCGCCAGCCATTTGATAAAAAAGTGGATATTTGATCACTACCTAAACTAATTTAATACTAAATAACGTTCTGACCATTTTGCTTGATTTTGTGAACTTAACAATTATTGAAGGATGATGCGCCTGTGGTACTCTTGACAAACAACAAACTTATAACTCGCATGCACATCTCCTGTGCTAAGTAAGTACGACGCGCTCACCATAGCCGGTGCTTCATGGAACTTTTTGTTCCCAGTAGCGGAATCTAAAACAACAAACTTATAACTCACATCCACATCTCCTGTGCCAGATAAGTACGACGCGCTCGCCATAGCCCGTGCTGCTTGGAACTTTTTGTTCCCAGTAGCGGAATCTAAAACAACAAACTTATAACTCACATCCACATCTCCTGTGCCAGATAAGTACGACGCGCTCGCCATAGCCCGTGCTGCTTGGAACTTTTTGTTCCCAGTAGCTGAATCTAAAACAACAAACTTATAACTCACATGCACATCTCCTGTGCCAGGTAAGTACGACGCGCTCGCCATAGCCCGTGCTGCTTGGAACTTTTTGTTCCCAGTAGCTGAATCTAAAACAACAAACTTATAACTCGCATGCACATCTCCTGTGCCAGGTAAGTACGACGCGCTCACCATAGCCGGTGCTTCTTGGAACTTTTTGTCCCAGTAGCTGAATCTAAAACAACAAACTTATAACTCACATGCACATCTCCTGTGTCAGGTAAGTACGACGCGCTCACCATAGCCCGTGCTGCTTGGAAATTTTTGTTACCACTAGCTGAATCTAAAACAATAAACTTGTAACTTCATGATCAAAGATCACATTCATTCCAACAAATATACCACTTACATGCCCGTGCCACCTCTTGGGTGGCTGAACCTTCATTAGTCAATAAACTTCTGCCATTCGAGCTCTGTCTTTGGTAATGTTAACAAGGTTAACGAAACGCATCTCTTAGCGGCAGGCTATAAAAAAATTGTAAAATTAACTTTAGAGAATTAAATTTTCAACTTAGTTTTCAAGTTAAGAAAGAGTGGGAGAAACAAAAAGAGAGAGAAGCTAAGCAACAGATTGTCTTTTGTGATTTTTATCTTTATGGAGTAATGCATGAAGAAAATATTCATTCACCAGCAAGTACAACGGCAGCAAATCTTCATAGCACTAACCCAAAGAGAATTACAAACGCACCTTAGACATGACTCGAGGCATACAAGGTGTATTTACCAACTCCTGTCAGGAAGCGAGTCGTGTAACAGCAACCCGCAGTGAAGAAACATTGGCCAAGAAATAGGTCATAATATTCCTTGCATCGCCCGGCCTCGTAGTGCGAGGGAACACTCTGCTAGCTCTCCATATTAATTTTATATATGGTTTCACAATATTAGTGTGTGTGTGTGTGCGCTTTGTTTTAAATTACCTTGCACCACACACACTCACACAAGCTTTAGCGACACCAAGACACTTCAAGAGCATGGCTAGGATTTTCTCCGTCATGAGGTTACAATAAACAATAGATAATTTAATAATTCACACACATCTAACAAGAGTGTAGTTAATAGTTCTAATATAAAATGAGCGGCAGTGATATACGTTGTTAGCTCATACTCAATGGTCCCGGCTTCGGTTTTCGGAGGGAATGTGATAAGTACATAGAAGATTCTGTGAGGAATAAGCAAAATGGACAGAACCTATTTAAATTAAAAAATCAGGACAAATGGACATCAATGTAAGCTGACCACGCAATTAAGTAGAAGTGATTTAAGGATGCACACTACCGTGCAAATGTTTCTTTTCACGGTAGCGTGGTTGACAACTTATATGATGTGGGCCGGGGATCACTAATTCCTCTGTACTTAGTAGCAGCCAAGGAAAGTATAAAATTTCAGTTGGGCAGCAGTTAGTTGCCTCTGAAATCTTTCTTATTAAGGTTACCTCATAGCATGGTGGATAGAGCCTTGGCCTCACGCTCGTGGGATCGGCGGCTCTGGAGCCAGATTCACGAAGCACTTACACAAGTGAACAAATCCACAAGGGCCGTGACGAGGATTCGAACCTGCGTCCGGGAGCATCCCAGACACTGCCTTAATCGATTGAGCTACGACAGGGTTAAAAGAGTTGAAACCAAAGTTCTACTGAACTTACTGGATCCCGTAGCCTCTCCGAGGCACAAACCAGGATTTTACACAACTCCCCCCTGCACCAGAGCTATGTCAATAGGCCGTTCTCCCTCTTCGCCCTTAATCGACTGTCGTAACTCAGTCGATTAAGGCAGTGTCTGGGATGCTCCCGGACACAGGTTCGAATCCTCGTCACGGCCCATGTGGATTTGTTCATTTGATGCATCACGTTAGTGTGATCTCTGTGTGTAGTTACACAAGTACTTACGAACCTGTACATCTTTTCTCAATCTTTGGCGGCTTTGTTTACAATTATTAAACAGTTAATGAGCTCCGAAGCACCAGGAAGCTGTTAATAACAATAACAACAGTTGATTGGGAAGTTTTCATGCTTGTAAAATGTTTAATAAATGTAACTAAAGCCGTCAATGATTGAGAAAAGATGTACACGTTCGTAAGTACTTGCGTAACTGCTTCGTGAATCTGGCCCCTGGTCTCCTAGTGCCCAGGTGAATGAAATGTAAGGAATTTTTCGGTCAGTGTGCGGGTGGTCAGCAAGTGCAGTGCACTGAAAGAAGAGGTTGCTGAAGCCATTTCCATCCACTACGTTAAGAAAAAATATATGAAAATGTTGAGAGAGGTAATTAGCGTGCTGGGTCTCGCTCCGCGTAGTCACTGATAGGTAAGAACCGACAGTTAAGACTACTGATGACCTCAGTACTCAGACCATATCCACTCACACCAACTACTGATGATACTTCTGCTACTACTTGTACTAATACTCTACTTCTACTATTATTATTATATTGCTGCTGTTAATATTCTGCTACAAGTTCTAATGATGTCTAGCTGATGTGTGTAGGGATGGTCACAGATGGGGCGGCCGCCCTCTCCTCGTCCTAGTAGAGGACACTCTTTTCGCCCGAACAATCCGCACTAATCTGCTATAATCTCATCCACCAATTATATTCAGGTGTTGTACTGCTGTTGCAATCCCTGCCTGCACCCTTGTTATGTACTCTGCTGGTGTGTGGGCGCTGGTGGTGTGTGTGGGGGTGCTGGTGGTGTGTGTGTGTGGGAAGTGTTGGTGGTGTGTGTATAGGTGCTTGTGTGTAAATAACCTGTGTTAACACGTCCAAAAGGACGACCAGAGTTGATACAGCAACCAGAGCCACTAGGGCCATCCGTGGCACCTTGCAAGCAAGCAAATAAAAGGCACTAAAGCCATCAAAGACAAGAGAGTCAGTTGAGCCGGCTGGGTCACCATCAGGGGCTCTGGTGCACCTGCAGGCTACAATTCGTATCCAATAGCCACTTGCCTGTCACGAGCTAAGAGAGACCAAGACCACTAGAGCCACCAAACTCACAATTTCTTCCTGAGCTGTAAAGGACACTCAAGATTAGCGAAAGTCTTCAGGGACACTAGAGCCACCAAGACCATGGAAGTCACTAGTGCCGTCCATGGCACTAGAATCACCATAACCATCGGACTACACCAGAGACACCAGGGCCATCACATGCACCACACCAGTAGAGCCACAAGTCCCCACAGAAACAAGCGGGCAATCAAGAGACGACAAAATCCAACCTAACCATCAGGGCCACTAGAGGCACCTGAGGCACAAGAAACCCCCAGGGCCACAACGGCCATCAGGGGCGTTACAAGGCCAGCACGGTCGTTCAGATGCACCAAGAAATCTGTAACACATCAATATGTTAACACTGCATCGCATTACCATATTGCGATATGTCAGCATAAACCAGAGCCAAAGGTTTCACCAGAGCCACCAAAAGCACGAGTCATTATGGCCACAAGGGCCGCCAGGACAAATTCAGTACATCAACATGCTAACACACATTTCATTACCACTATTATTGTGCAAGTGTGAAAGGCAGGAGAGTGTGTGTGAGAGTGAGTACTGAATATATGAGTGTGAGAGTAATGAATGTGTGAGAATATTGTATGTGTTTGAAAGTATTGAGAGTGTGAGAGTATTGTATGTGTGGGAGGGTATAGACTGTATGAGTATTGTGTGTGTGTAAGGGTAGTGTGTGATTATTGTATGTGTGTGAGGGTATTGGGCGTGAAAGAATATTGTGAAATTACTTTGTGAGAGTACTGTGGGTGTGTATTAGAACAGTGTGTGAGAGCAGTGTTTGAGAGTAGTACTGTGAGAGAGAGAGAGATAGCAGTGTGTGAGTGCACTGTGTATGTGAGAGAGTAATGTGTCTGTGAGTAGTGTGTGATACTGCATTAATTCATTTTAACTCATTATGACGAGGGACAGGCAGCCAGTATGTATGTATGTGTGTGTATATATATATATATATATATATATATATATATATATATATATATATATATATATATATATATATATATATATATATATATGTCGTACCTAGTAGCCAGAACGCACTTCTCAGCCTACTATGCAAGGCCCGATTTGCCAAATAAGCCAAGTTTTCATGAATTAATTGTTTTTCGACTACCTAACCTACCTAACCTAACCTAACCTACCTTTTTCGGCTACCTAACCGAACCTAACCTATAAAGATAGGTTAGGTTAGGTTACGTAGGGTTGGTTAGGTTCGGTCATATATCTACGTTAATTTTAACTCCAATAAAAAAAATTGACCTCATACATATTGAAATGGGTAGCTTTATCATTTCATAAGAAAAAAATTAGAGAAAATATATTAATTCAGGAAAACTTGGCTTATTAGGCAAATCGGGCCTTGCATAGTAGGCTGAGAAGTGCGTTCTGGCTACTAGGTACGACATATATATATATATATATATATATATATATATATATATATATATATATATATATATATATATATATATATATATATATATATATATATATATAATACACACACACACACATGCTAGGCTTATATAGAGCCCCCTCACCCACAGTCGAATTACTGACCCCGTTCAGGATGCAACCACACAAAAAGCTGACTAATTCCTGGTTTCTTATTTACTGCTAGGTGAACAGGAAACGCGAAAATTAAAACTGAAAATTAGGTGATAGGAAACGCATCCAACAATTTGTCTCGCACGGAATTCGAATCCGGAATTCCCGATTATGAGTCGAGAGTACTGAGTGTTTGTGAGTAGGCTACTGAACGAGAGTTGCGAATGTTTGAGAATTATTAGTGAGATTAATATATATGTAAATTTAGTTAGTGCACAAGAGTTAATGTAGGGACAAATGTGTGAAAGTTCTTAAGATATAATGTAGAGACAAATGTGTGAAAGTGTGCAAGAGCTAGTTAGAGGGAGGTTTAGGGAATGGCTTGGGACAACTACATAATTTGTGCTATTATCTACTATTATTCGCCAAAATTCCGTGGCGAATATGATCTTGAAATGAACCTGTCTCACTTTGACAACAATAAATCTAATTTGTTTTTTTTTACTTCGAGATCATCAAGGCGATATAATGAAGATATTAAATGGAAAAGTGACACTTTTCCAAATAGATTATATTTTCCACAATGGCCGAGAGAAACTCCATGTCATCTTTGTGTTGTACAAGCAATACATGAAACGTGTAAATACAGAACTGACTGCATCACTGACCCACGTTGATGTGCGAGACAGCTATGAAACTTACAAGAATGAAACATCCCTTTGCTACAAGATCAGTGGCACTCGCAGAAAATAAGTTCTTTAATCACCACACTTAGCGTGAGATATATGTCACTTTGAGCATATATGGATAAATTTGACCATGAAGAGAATACCAAGGAAGGAAGGAAGGACCGCATTGGCGGTTCACATGATACAGTTCTAATTCAGTTCCATTATAAAAACCCAACAAAAAGCATACAGAATGACTTTAATATTGCAGATTTTGTTTGATAAAGGAACGCCCTTTAGTGCCCATTGAATTAAGCGTGTATGGCCAATCTATAACCTAGCCAGAGGTGATTATGGAGGAAGGGCTATGGACAGGCTACCCAGAAAAAGCATAGTTTGTTTCCTGTAATACAAGACCATCGACCCTGCCAACGGTTTCGGATCGATGAATGAGTGACGGTAAAAATCTGAATAAGGAATGCTAATTTTTGGAAATAGGACAAGTGCGGATAGCCTCCTTAGCAGTAGTGTTCTCAGGGTGAAATATAGTCGTGATGGGGAGACAGTCCCTATCCACAGTTAGGATAGCTGGTAGTTAACTACCTATGCAGGGTCGTCATCGAGGGGTACCAACTCTCCGAATGGTTTCTCATAGGAGGGTGGATGACCTGGTCGGAGCCCAGGAGTGGGTATGAAATTGAAATTGAAATTGAAATAAGTTTATTGAGGTAAAATACACACAAAGGGATGAGGTAGCTCAAGCTATTCTCTTTCAGTACAATCTCTTTCAATACAGTCTCTTTCAGTATCCCCATTCAGTACAACGTGTTAATATATACATAGAGTGGGTATGATGGCCGACGGAGGGACCCATGTGCACATACATGATATCCCTCCCTCCTGGCCGCCTTGCCAGGAGCTTCCGCTTTGAAATATTTTTCCATGTATGCTGTTGTCAAAGTCTTCCTGCTGCTTAGGCAGATTGTTTTGTCTTCAGCTTTAGTTCTTTTTAATGATATACTGTGCACCCACCCCCTCCCCTTTGTGTGCTGTGTCTTATATAAGAAAAACAAAATACACAAGAATTTTCCATTGAACTAACCATTATCATCATCATCTTAACTCCTGTGAGTGAGATATGCCAACTAACCATAGATTATATATTTTAGTTTCTGTTGGTAGGGAAATGTGTGTGCTTAAAGCACACCTACGTCTATCTCCCCGTGCAGTAATTGGGGGGAACGGGTGCCCTGAAGCTATATATATAAAAACTACACCCTCCCGAAGTGGCAAGAGGAAGAAGGGAACGAAAATAATACCAATATGACTGTGAACCCAGCAAAACCTAATTGTCTTAAATCTGCTGGAGATAAAAAGTGGCCAATATTGGATTTCAACCACCACAGGATGCATAGGAATAAACGACTCCAGAGCAGGAGTCCCAGCAAAAGCTAGAGGGAAGGAAAGAAAGGCAGGAGCACGGAAGTGGCCAAGACGAGCGACAAGCTTCGTCTCCTGATGACGGGCACAGTGGTGAAAAGGGAGACTACAAAAGTTAGAATTCAGGAAAATTCGCAAAGAAACCGCGAATATTCCATTGAAGGAATGGTACTGTATTCTATTAATAGTAATTCTAGTAATAGTAGTATTCCATTGAAGGAATAACCACTATTGACAGTTAAGAACTAAGGTCAATAAATGAAAAAATTATGGAGAAAAGATACAAGAGAACAGAAATAGATGCAGTAAAGTCAGGGTGGTGGGGCCAACTTGTCTTCAGGCAGAAGATTCGCTGAAGGAAATGGATTGGGACAGCTACATAATTTATACTATTATCTACTCTATCCATGGTTATGTTAGGTTTCATTACATTAATACAATGTATTATTGATATGAAATATGGAAATCGAAAACGTTTAGTGCCCCCTCGAATTCTGTTTACAGAAAACCAAATTCCTTAAAGAAAACGTCGTCAGTGTACTTGTTTCATGTTAAACCGACGATTTATATTACATTAAAGTCGTAACTGGAGAATAATCTGGAAGGCAAAAGTTAGTTAATTTGCCAAATTTACATGTAGACTATTACCAGAACCATAATATGCTTTCAGACCATCACAAAAATCTAGATAACTATCCAGGATGTTTGAGGGGGTGGGGAAGGGGTTTCTTATGGTAATGGATTTGCTATGAGGACGGGGTGGGTAGGACAGACGAATCTAGCAAAGACGGAATTGAGAGAGAGTGGGAAGGAGCAGAAGCAAACTGGCGGGATTTGTAGAGGGGGCGTCGGGAAGGGGCTGTAGTGAGTAAACCTTATACTCGCTCCAGTCTCATTACCTTAATGACACACTAATTAGCACTAATTATGACTACTTAAATCCTTTCCCTAATTACATGTAACATTCGTTCCATCCTGTTGGAGGAAGCCGAGATGTAATCACCAAATATAAGCGAAGCGGGAAGTGAATAGCCAACAATACAATTTCCACAGCGATTCATATAACTCCAGTTCAGACGCTTTGGGTTTACCACACCTCTTCAACCTCAAGAATGTAGCACTGTGTACAGTTCTAATCGACCCCAAGACGCTACAGCTTCGACACAGCAGACTACGACCGCATCGAGCTACAATGCTCTCGCGACCCATCGAGTTCAGACACTAACGATTGGCCATTAAGCCGCCACGCTCTCCCGCATAGAGCTCAGCGACTCCGGCCCCACTCAGCTCTGCTACAAGTGCCGTCTGAACGTCTACGAAAATGCAACAACCGACCATTGTAATCAAGACTAAATAAATATGAACCTCACAACAACGTAACAGTCTTACGTTACTGGGCGGTCGAGGGAAGGCGGGCGACCGACAAAAACGACAGTCATCAGGGACAACATCAAAGGCTACGGCAACTTGGACCTAGATCAACAGACTCCACCGAGACGGGAGGAGACGCAGGAACCAAGACGGAAGAGGAAATTGGGGGATAGAGGGACAGTGGCCTTCTTACCCGCTCGGGGAGGAAGAAGAAGAATCAGGTTTCCGTTTTTGACATGCAAGCGTGCCAGTAGCGACGTACTGGTCAATGTACCCTCTCTGGGCACAAGTACGTTGTACCAGAAGGTACAACGTACCGATGTACCTTCTCCGACCTCCATAGTCTTGGTCAGAGAAGGAGAACGAGAGCCGATTACACGAAGACGAAAACTTGTCCATACCTGTCCGCTCAGGCAAGGGCGGACAGAGGAGGGGGGGGGGGTGTTGGCAAAAGACGGAGACGAAATATGGGGCCGAAAAGTGAAGGCGAGCACGATGGAAGAAATAGAGTAGCAGTCCAAACCTGGCGGGTAGGAAGGCTGGAAACTATAGTCGGAGATCCACGAGGAACACTTGCTGCCACAGAATTGGGAAGTGTAGAAGGGGAGCTGGTGGAGGCTTTAGGGTTTGAAGTTTGGAAATGATTCCGGAATGGGGGGGGGGGGAAGAAAAGGTTAAAGATAATGGCAACGCAACACTCAAGAGTAATGGTAGAGTAGCAGTCAAGATATTTAGCATGTGCACCGCCAGAGGGCAGGAGCTACACCCCTCACTGTCTTCTGGTGAGGTGGCCCTTCTGAAAGAAAAGTATTCCTTGGCTCCCTCCCCTTCAAGATGACCCAAGGCTCTTCCTACCATCAACAAGATTATCTGTTACACTGGCTACACTAAGTGCGCTCTTAATATAAAATAGACTATTGTACTAAGATTGATTGCACAAGGTTGTTCCAAATACCTTTCCAAACTTTGTTCAGTACTGTGCAAGCGTGTGAAGGTTAGGTGGTCATTTGCTATAAACTAGCTTTGACTATCTGCTGCTTTATAATAAAGCATGCCTTTATGGCTTGGCACCTAGTAGAGATGGGTTTTTCCAGCCAAATTGTCTTAGTCATGACCACCGCTATAATTTGGCTTAAAATAAAACCATTATATTTATACTAGTAATGCATTTGTTCCAATTTTAATAACTTCCTAAATGGCCTTCACTAGGCCCAATGCATAGAGTTCAGGATTTTTTTTTTTTTGGGGGGGGGGGCGGAAGGGGCATGGAAGAACTAGACAAACCACTTTATTATCAGTTACTATTACTGAAAGTTAAAATTAAATCTTTAAAAATAGATTTCAAACCTCAGCGAAGTTGGTACAGGCAAGACCATATTTTGTAATGGGGATAAAGTAAATTGTGTATGTTAAAATTTATTGTCTCCTATTTTACAGCACATGCAGAAAATGTTAATATATGAACTTAAAATAACAAGTATTAAACCCAACAAACGTGGAACAAGGTCCGAGCAGTACAGCTGTAATTACTACAAATACGGATAATTATTAAGTATCAATTAAGAATTTCATGAAGATTGGGGTTTACAGTCAAATTATGGTTTACACTACAGTAATTCTGTAGCAATGACTATCTTGCGCTAAAATGTATAACAAATTAAAAGATTAGAAAAGTCATCCGGGATATGACATTTTTTGCATTTACCTATTTAAACTTTAAAACTGACATTAATTTAAATCATCAGGCATGATAGAAGTGTTAGAGGATCACATTACAGCCAACTTCTTTACTAAATATTCTCAGCCTGACCTTCAAGCAAGTTCTTGAAGGTCAAGATACCAATTTTTTCTTTATCAGGCACCATAGAAACTAGTATTGGCAACAGTTATGCATGCTGGTGGTGGCAGGTGATTGCCACTAGCTCTAATTCTTGTGCTCCATAAACGTTAATAATATGTCTCGTATTCCAGCCAGCCTCCAGGGTTTCTGCGCAAGAGGAAACGTCTACACTCGTCATAAACGAAGATGAGTAGCGAGAAGGGAAGAGCTGGCAGCCACCAGTAGAACCTGGAAAGAAAAATGCATTTTACACAACGCGACCTTTGAAATGGTTAACGACCACAGTTACAAATGATTACAAAACTACAGACTTTTTCAAAGGATACAGTATTTAGCCTCATTAGGACCTATCCTCTCAAATGAAGACTGCACCAAACTTTGTCCAAATGGCTGTGCGTATTAATGGCTTTAGGCATATTATGTACTAGCTTTAATCTAGAAATCAAACATTGTAACTCATCTTTCATAAATAATTTTACCTGAATAAACATTTACGCAAAATTTGGTTCAATGTTATAACAAATCAAGAACGGTAGCCTTAAGCTGGCATTATGAAAATGCATTAAGCTGGTATTTATGAACAAAATGGTTAATAGAGTAATGACCAGTGTAATTAATACAAGGGATGTAAAGAATAAAAGGTAATGGTGGTAGTGGTGGAGGACCGAGAAGGAAGGACGGGGGGGGGGGGGGGGGGGGGGTGGTAGTGGCCCAAGATTAGTCCCAGCGGAGGACCACACTGGCGACTGTTGCACAAGACTATTTGTGACACCAATCTCTGACGAGGCGTTTGTCCAACACATGCATTTTCCTTTTAATAAAGACTCCTATTAAGTTTTACATTGCTTTGTCTAATGCAATTTAGGATAAAGGAATGCTTGTGCATGTTAACCTCTCAAGAGGTTATTCAAGTAGTTCATTGTTTTCACATCTGACGGATTTATAGCATTTCCTTTCGCCGTGCGTAGTGGAAATTCAATTAAATATCGGTTTAAGTAAAGGAAAATTATCGAATAAAATTTACTATTAATGCAAGCATTGCAACAGGCAGGATAAACGGGATGCACGCTCTAGCTTTCATATCTCTTCTAATGCCCATCCCAAGCTTTAATTTTCAATAATAACCCCCTTCTCGATCCTTAAAGTCACTCGCGCTGAATTACCTTCCGATCCCAGTGCCTGTTTTAACCCCTGCACTTCCACACCTAGATGTCTTTAGGACTTGCAGCCTAATGGGTAAAGCAAAGCATGAAACCCAACAACTGCTAACGAAGTTGCCATGGGGAACATTTAATAGGCTAAACTTGTGTTAACCAAATTCTTAACCTCTTTCAGTGTAGTTCGAGGGCTTAATTCATTACTTCCCTGGTTTTCTTTCCCAAATAATTTTATTTGTGAACAAGACTAGAAAATAATCCTTACTTTAGGGGGTACATACGGAGACCCTTGTCCATTCCTGGGGTGTATGAGAGAGCAGCAGCCAGGGCAGTTTCGAAGCACAAACCAAAGTTAAGCACCATGTTCCTGCAAAACAGTCACATTGTTAGTTGCATTCTATACATGGACAAAATAAATTAATGGAAGCTATTTGACTTTGATGAAAAAAAGTTCCACATTGTACAAAATGTCTTTAAAACCACCTACCACAATCAGCTACTACTGCTATAAAGGAGGCAACATACTTAACAGCCCCTTGTTAGGGAATTTAAGTACTCACGTCATTCCCTGGTGAAAAAGCGAGTTACGTCGGGTCTTGCAGATGATGAGATCTGCCCACTGCACAATCACAATTGACACAAAGAAAGCTGTGTGACATGTGTACTCTAGAATTTTGCGGTCAGTGTAGGTCTGGGAAAAAAAAAAATATGAAAATTAGGGCCATTATTTTATTACAAGAACTAAATTTTAGTCGATAAATTTACGAACATTTGTAATTTATGTTAGTGCGTATACTGGGCAAGAGCTGCTCCTTAAAGTAATTAATCTTTCCTTCCTTTGTTTCCATCATTAACTATGCAGTTAACCAATGTTATTTTCGTTAAGGAAAATAACCAAACACGAAAAATGTTAATGTTTTATGCTGAATTCAAATTTGCAATAAAAAAAATTACCACCCATAATTTTTAGGCTTACGTTTTTTTTAATTATTCACTTGCTGAATATATAAGCATTTCGCCAGCAAAAGACAATAAATCTCAAAGATATTTAATGTGTAACAAATTTTCTGGATTCAGATTTTTTCCCTGTGAGAACCTGGACGCTGTCGGCAACAAAGATTCTACCAGGAATTTTGACCATGAAAAAATAGTACCGGGGCAAGAGAAGTTCAAGTGTGCTGGCTGGCTGGCTGAACACTTCGTGTTCCCAAGCATAATTTACTAGAAGTAATGAAGTATCACCCTTACCTGGTTTGTAGTATGGTAATACACGAATCCTTCAAAATTAACCCATACATCACAACACCTTGTGCAATACAAGACAATTTTATTTTAATTCGGCATGTATGCGAGCATACAAACACGTTAGTGAAACATTATCGCTATCAAATTTGTAAAAACCACTTTAAAGAAAAGAGTAACTTGGTTGCAATCTTGCGAGGCCTCTATAGCAGTGATGATCCCATGATGCCGCAACGCAACTGCAGTAGTCTCTACTATCAAAAGGCAGCAACCCAGCCAGGAAGACCAGGGATCTTTAAAAGTCAATCTAATTCATGGTGTCAGCGCAAAAAGCAAAACAAGATTAAAGATGTCAAAGGCATTAATTTACCAAAAAACAAGTGAAGGACATCCAACTCGGGCCGTTGGGAAAGCAAGACAATGAAAATCAGGACATTTTACAAGGTGCACATCTATAAGGCAGACAGTGCAATTTGGACAAATATACAAGTCTGTTCCTTCAAATGCCGACGAGTTAAGCGTGCACCAATATGACGTTGAGCCATGAGGTCTCTTGAAGTCAACCAGAATAAAGGAACATTGGCACATAAAAAGCAAATAAAAAGCAAATGGCTTTTAGCATAAAATCTCAAAGGTTTGCCATAAAAAATATCAAGCTATGGGAGCCACCAGCACAGGTAGGTTTTAGCAGGAAAAAACTACAGAGTAGCTAACACTCGGCAGACTTCGACTATCTGAACAGTAGTGCACGAATAGCTGGGAACGTTTCCAATCAGATTACTTCTTTAGTGTTCACTGTGAAAGTTAGGGGCATTCAAAAGGTCAAGTGAGCATCCTCTACAGGGATGAGGTAGGAACAATACCAAGAGAAATATTGTTAACATACACAGAACATCAGGTAAACAAGCAATCCTTGTAATAAACTAAAGATTAGACGATTATTAGATGGGTCTAGTGAAAATACGAGGAGTTGGAGCATTTCAGTTATGTGAAGTAACGAAGGTATTACCGATAGCAACGATCCTTTTAGTGGCCGATAACATGCAAGCTCTTTATCGTGGTATGAACAAAAGCATCAAAACCAGTAGCAACCCATATGATGCCAATTGTCAAGACTTTGAAGGGTCCATGGGCGACGTCACGAAATACGCTGGGCAGCCACCGTCTAGCCCAGAGACTGAGAAGCTTGCAAAGGAGAAAAAAAAATGGCACAATTCAAAAAATGGTGAAATTCAGTGAGGGACCGAACGAGTGAGGAACAGAGAAGGTAAACAAGGACTGAAATTAATGACCAAGGAAGGCAAACCTAGATCCTTCGCAATCAAAACCAGTTTAACAATAATGCAACCACAAATGAAGGACAAACTACACCTTTAACAAATTTACCTGTCACCTTGCAGATCTTCCAAATATGGGGAAGAGGAATGCAGAGTATTAGTGAAGTAGGAGCTTTAACTAAAATTCACCTATACAAACAGCCCTATGGGCCACACACTAGCCTTCTGAAACTATGAAAAGTCTAGTGTCTGCCGGTGACCATTTGTCCAAGGCGGGAAGCCTATAACAAACTAAGGCAGACAAAACTCAAATTCCACTAAGGAACGTAGATTGGAAGGACAGGCAGCATCTAGCAAGGCAAGATGAAAAAGGGGCAAGGAACAGGAAAATCAGACTTCCAGTGATTAGTAGGAAGGGTAGTGAATATTCCAGTCCGCTTTACCCAATTTTATCAGATCGATGAGAAGCCGTATTTAAAAAAGAAGAGATAAGAGGATGGGAGACTGGTCTATGGTGGGTTATTGACCCACCATATCAGATCTTTTGTATATGTTAGAGGAGCAGAGAAACATCGCTAGCATTGACATGAACGTTTGAATATGGGTATAAAGTGTACAGCATTCCAAGTTAACCCTTTTGGGGTCCAGCCACTCCGCGCTATACCAACTATAAATTTTCTGGGCGGTTCGCAGTCCACTCAACGATGTTTCTAGTCGCTAAAGTCGTCTAGGTTATTTCAGGTTATAACATTTAGTGTCAAAGAACGCAAATGAATTTTCTGAATAGATGCAAAACCAAAATTATATTTCTAATTGTGTGACCAATAAATATACGAATGTTCATGAATAACAAACATCATCGGAACAATAAAATTAAAAGAGCAGTTGAGCTAGTTGCATATGGAAGAGGTACGGGGGATAAAAATGCGTAAGTGCAGAAGTAACCAGCATGAACACCAATCATTGGATCCTGGACACAAAATGGATTATTGAAAGCAAAGGATGTAGCTTATTATATGGAAGTTTTCATGCCAGACATTTGTAAAACTACAAAATTTAAGACACTATTAAAGACAAAATATCAAGGAGATCACACGTTAGTATCAAGGTCAGAGGTAAATTCAGCAAAGATAAATGGGGCAGTGCATAGAACACGTGAACAGACTATCAGGCGAGGTAGAACGCAGCAGCAGAGAACACTCGAGGAAGTGGGGTCGACTCAAGGCAGCAGATTCTAGAGCAAGAGTAGTACTAGATTCAAGAATGACCGGAGACGAACGATGAGGAGACAGCTGGGTCAGAGTAGGGAATTTTTATCCCTCGGAACAAAAAGGAGGGAGGGACCATGTTTTCGTTTCTGGTCTGAAGGCAGAGGCAGAATGAACGTAGATTTAATTCACCGCTATTTTCAAAGGAATGGTTAATTGGAAGAATGGTAACATTGGCTATAATGGTTATTATTCTGGGAGGGTAAAAGGCAGAGGGGAAAAGACTGATGATATCGAACGACACCTAGGGCTGGAACATCTCTCATTAGCTACAGAATACCCAAAAACGGTTAAGAAGCATTGTGTGGAACTATTTAAAGAGGGCGTACAGAAATGGCTGGGAAGACAGGATAGTAACGAGCGGGTGGAGAAACTAGAGGAAAACAATTGGCACCAGACTGCAGCTGGTGGAGGATTCAGAATTGAAGCTTTAAAACAGTTACAGAACAGAATCATAAGGCCTGACGGTTCCAACACCTTACGAGCACAAGTCAGAAGAAATAGATCAAGATGCTAAGATCCTAGTTAGTCTTGCCTCGGATTAGGATGTAAATTCTTCGTTTCAGGTTAAGGATAGCTTTTTCGAATTTATATAAAATATACGACCGGCAGCATCAAGACAGTTAATGTAACAAGTAGAGTAACCATCAGTGTGGATGTAATCTGTACATTAAGGACAAAAGATTATTTTACTACAAGTCAAAACTAGCACTTTTTGCAGAGATGCGGAGAGGATGTATACATGCACTGCAAGGATAGCACCAAAGAATTGCCAAGGGTGAAAGATTATGGAAAGCATTTGTAACGAAGACGTTTGGAACACTATGAACAATTAATCTGAAAAGAGAATGTCCCTGAAATACTAAAATGGCCTCAACGTGTGGCAATCACTAAGGTCCCGGCTGCAATATGGGACGGGAGAACGACATTGCCGATTCTGGTCTTCAACTATAAACCGAGACATGAACGGGACCCCACCAACGCCAGAGGGCACCTCGGTGGTCCTACCTACCTTATGGCTACCTTGTATAGCTTCCGGGGATCAACGGCCCCGAGGCCGGTCGTTTGATCAACCAGTCACAACATTTGAAGCCTCAACGATGCATGTGCCAGACGAGTTTGGACGGAAGGTAATATTCTAATCAACGAGCCGACGAAAGTGACATGGCATGTGAAAAATCAGGAATCGGAATTGGAGACATTGTGCCGACGTATGTGGACCAAACGCCAGGCGACAAGTCACAACCGGAAATGTACGTGTGCACGCGTATATATATTATACGAGAGAGAAAGGTTGGTCCATTTCGAGGGTTCGGTTGCCTGCCACAAGTCGAAGTAGACATAACTCGAAATTGTGAATATAAAGATACCCTTTCCTACTCTTGGACTCCTACCATCATTATCTCGGCAGCCGCGCTAGCAGACGTGTTGTCTACAAACGATAACAGCACCACCAGCGCTCCTGAAATAGCTACAACAACCAATCAACGACACCTACCCAAGGCTGCGAGGCGAAAGACAAAAACGCCCACTACGGAGGTTACGGACTCCTCAGACGAGGAAATCATAGGAGGAGCTCCACCGCCGCATCACAAATACGACACCTACACGATTCAAGACTTCCCCATGGAGGCCACGTCACCAAACTAACGACAGCACTGCTCAGCCAAAGTCGCAGGCAAAGAAAAAACGGAAAACCTAGAGGTCTACACTAACCCCACCAGCTCCATAACTGGTATAGCCAACCCTCCAGGCTGAAAACCATCATGAAGACCCCCATCCATCGCCACATCTCTAGTATCAGCCACTGATACAGATAATGGCTTCAAAGAGCCTCCACTTACGGGCTCACCATAGCCCGTGCTACTGGAACTTATCGTTCTGAGTAGCGAATCTTAACAACAACAACAACAAACTCTTGGCCGAATCTTGCCCAACTTTCCCCCCCCCCCCCCTTTTCCCCACTTCTGGTAACAGTGTCACTATTCTCTGGTATTCTTTCCAGGTTCTTCACAAAAACATTCAAATCTATCATGCTAATGTGGGGGTCTTTAGACAAATTAAACTTTAAAGGATAAATTAACTTCAATATAAGTAAATTCTTGAATAGAATAAAAAATACTAAAATATCGAGGGCTGCGTAGAGTGCACCAAGATTTAAAATCACTACAAATACTAACCCATTCCTGGCCATAATGATCTTCCAAATCATTGATAGCCTTCGAGTCCCATTTTGCACGGATACCGAAGAGTTTAGGTGGAAGGAAGCCATTTTCAGTCATGATGACAAAGTAGACATAGAATCCTGCCACGGCCTGGATCATTCCAATCTGACCATAGGCCATGGAGATGAGCCTGTTGGGTAGTAAATGATGAATACGTTGTCAATACATTTACATTCTCAAATTTAATGGTTTAAAATGCTTAAATGTCAAAACCATTTAATTGAAGTGTTAGAAAGATTTTTACAAGAATGTTTTGCATTAAAGATTTTAAAAAGGTCATAACTTGAAAATAAATTTATTGCAAGGATTGTTTAAAATATTTAAGCGTTCCCTACTAACCATAATACTTCAATAGCGTCATCGAGCTTATGACAAGGGATGTTTTGGACAACAGGCTACCTTTATTTTTCCACCCATTGGAAACTAGCACCTTTCCGCAAGACTTGCCTCCCCCCCCCCCCCCTCCATGCAAATGTCGACATAGGAAGAGGGACGGCAGGAAGATTTACCTTAGGCGTTTGCCAGAAAGCCATTTCATTACATCACATTTTCTGTGATAGCCCCCTCAATAACTCGCCTGAGCTACTGCACCTCTTGAGACCCCCCCCCCCCCCCAAGCGGCACATCAAGGACTATGAACAGACTAAAAGGCAGGAGGTGAAAGGTCAAGCTAAAGCAGAGCCGCCAGCTCTAATTATAAATTCAAAAAATTAATTTGGTAGTTTTATTTCTACAAGTAACAATTGTTTATACCTCATCCTAATAAAGCCAGTGTTATAATTATATACTGTAAATTTGGTATAACTTTACCAATACAATTATAAAATCTATGATTTAAAAATATTTCTATTCCTTAATGCTACCTTACTAATTAACTATATTTACATAAATTAACTTCGTATTATTTGTTATCCCAAAATTTAGTAATTAAAACCATTCACATTAATACGTTTTGCACGAAGCGCCGATTAGTGGCTATATAAAAATATTGGAAACCCCTAATCGTGCCCAATTTCGTACTCTACAATGAATTATAAATATCAGCGAAAGATTGAGACCCCCCCTCCCAAACACACCTGAATATGCCTAGTGGAAAACCATCCAACCCCTGGTAGGCTTTGAATATTAACAGTTCTAACCGCTAGCATTTAAACATGACCAGCAAAATAATTTTGCAGATAAATCCGGCAGAAACACATGCACAAGGTTAAAGTTTGTACAAAGGTCTAAAGATTTATCAAATAAATATCTTTACACATGTAGAGATAATATGGTGCAGGTTAATTTGACAATGATAATTGAAACATTTAACTATTGTTAGTTTAATAGGACACTAGATATCTTACACTTTCCTAGCAGTGTAGTAAAATCCAGTCCAGAAAATGGAAGCCTTCACAACGCCATAAAACTAACATTCACACCCATAAACAGCCAAGCTTCCCTGACCCACATCACTAAATAGCTTTTACCCCTCCTACAGTTCTGAAACGCCTTTTCCTTGAACACTTTTCTTAACATTCCCGCTCCGTTTCCATCTCACCGATGGGTCTAAGTCTGCAGACGGTGTGGGGCTACTCTTTTTCCTGACCACACCTATATGCCTCGCCTGCCTCCAGAGACTAGCATCTTCAAGGCAGAACTTTATGCTATTCTCTATGCTCTTCGTCTCCTGCTTTCTCGCTATCAATCCTCCTTTGTGGTTGTAGTACTCTCTCGCAATGCCTTCATGGCTCTAGAGTCCTTTAACCCAGTCCATTCGGTGATAGTCGAGATTCAACACTAGTCGTTTCTCATCTCTAGTATATTTAAGATAGTTGAGTTTTGCCGAGTTCGAAGCCATATTGGCGTCTTTAAATGTGTGTGCAGACGCTGCCGCTAAGGAAGCTATCCGCACTCGTCCCATCTCCCGTGAAGGTATTCCTTATTCCGACTTTTACCTAGTTTTTCATTCCTCCATCCTTGCCCGTTGGCAGGGTTGTGGGAAACGGCTCTGGCAAGGTTGCACATTGGCCATACGCTCTTAACTCGCGGACACTTAAGGAGGAGGACAGCACTCCATTGTCCCTTTTACAGTTGTGCTTATCCTTGTTAAATGTCCTGACTTCCAACACGAGCGTGTGTCTTGCTTTCCAACCGTCCCCCGCGGTCACTTGTCCCTTGATAGAATTCTTGGTGAATCTGATAAGTTTGATATTGTTCACTTTATGCGTTTGTTCTCATATTGGCATTTTCGGTAATATTTAGCGCTCTCCGATTATCCCGCACATTTGATGGTGCTACATAGCCTTCCCGGTTTTGTGCCTTCTTTGATAATTACTTGCTCTTTGGTAGATTCGTCTGGGGAAGAGACTAGTACATACTTTTAATGAATAAATATTAACATGTCTAAATTAATCGTTACCTCTCGTTCACCAGCTTGTCGGTGAAGGGATTGCGGGGCTGACGCTTCATGATATCAGATTCAGCCTCTTCGTAGGCAAGGGAAATTGCTGGCACCTAAAAATTAATAAAATTATAGTCAGTATTTCTTAATGTAAAACAAAGTAACATTCAAAAACCATGCCTACAGATGTGTTAAATAACGGCTGGAAATTCTAGTACAAGATTAAATGAAGATGAGCACACAATAACACACCATGTAGTCTTTATCTGTCCTATTTGGCACCTACACCTTTAAACATTTCATATTAACATTTCATATTAAGCCCGCCCTTGTAAAACTTAAGACATTCGGTGTTAGTTCGTTGTAATTTAAAACCATTGACAATTCGTGAAAATGAAGAACCACCACTGAACTTTTGTATTTCAGCCATTTAATATGAAACCTAATTCTAAAAATTAGAAAAGTACGTGAATCATGGCTCCTGTAATCAAGTCGGTCGGCTGTGCTTTGACTACTTTTAGTACTGGATCCTTTTGCATTTTAGACATTCAAAAAAAAAATAAAAATAAGCTTGAACAGAGTATACATGCATCTCCTAGAACAGACAAAAACTGGTAAGGGTGTTGAAACTTTACAGAGTTTACCGTTTCAGAGTGTTGAATAAATTTCATAACCAGGAGAGCTGAAGCAGATGAAATTAAGTTTCGAGTTTGTGAATATTCATTTCGAGCATAATATTCTACCACTCGTGCTTTACAAAGGATCACTTTCAGTCGGGAGGACTGAAAGTGACTCCCTATTCTCTGCCAAAGGGAGTATTTCATTCCTGCTTGGTCATAGGGGTGCAAGTGTTAGGAATCTATTTATCCAGTCAAGAAACTACCTAAAATTACATGCCCTAGGTTACTTAAGTCCCAATGAGGTCACGTGCTCGCCAATAGCATACTGGTTACTAACAGTCCTAACAAGCATGTTTTGCCTTGCCACCGTCAGGCTGCAGCATCATGCATTATTTCTCTAAACCTTTGTTTTCCCCTCGCTTGCACTGTTGAAGCAACAGAAACACCCAAGAAGAGGGTTGCGTTAACAAAGGAAATGACCAAGATGAAACAGATCGAGTTAAATTCCTAAATGAGGTGGCGAGAGTACTGTTATTTCAGGAAAAAGACAAACCTGATTACCAGCTACCAGGGAGGATATATATATATCCATCTTGCAGCAGTCGTGCAGGCAGAAAACTTAAGACTTAAAAACCCTTGTGAACCTGAACCGTATTGTTTTGCTAGCAGTCATGCGCCATCTCTTAGGGTTCAGATTGTCTTAGTTCGAGTTAGGTGTCCCTCTAAACTCTACAGATTCTTAAGCAATCACCAGATAGATGTATAGCTGAATAATCACTTTCCCCTCAAGAAGTAAATTATTACAGAGCTCCTTTCAGTGGCTGGGTTATTATTACTCTAGGTTCATCAATGTGCTTCATGGTCATGTTGTGGGTAATGTTACAGTCAAGGTAGAGTTTTCCTATACTGAACAGCATTTTCCGCTTCCCACACAATAGAGCACCACTCTGCTCCTTATTGTCCAAATTGCATTGTTCCTCTTACGATCGTGCACATTCTTGTTGAATGTCCTGACTTCCAGGACGAGCGTGTCTTGCTTTCCGACCGTCTCTCGCGGTCAATTGTCCCTCGACAGAATTCTTGGTGTATCTGATACTTTTGATATCGTTCGCCTTGTGCGCTTCTTTTCTCGTATTGGCATCCTTTGTAATATTTGGCGCCTTCCGATTACTCCGAACATTTGGTGGTGCTTCATAGCCTTCCCAGCTTGGTGCCTTTGATAATTACTTCCGCGTCCCACTTTACTATCATCTGCAGATTATATTTGGATTGCGATTGTCATCTACGTGGAAGTATACAATAAGGGTTGGCCCTAAAATGGAACCTTTCAGTATTTAAGTTTTCAAGTCCGATTCTCTTTCACTTATAAAGCTTACATTATTATAACCATTGTTTTTGCCATTCCAATAAAATCTTCCATTTTGTGAACATTGAGTGTCAATTCTTCTATGCAGACTTCACTGAAGCTTGTGTTGGGTCCATTACATTTACACGAAGCCCATTGTATATTAGAGGATCAAGTAGTAGTTGTTGAACTGATTACAGGAAAAATTGTTGATAGTTTCTGGATTTTCGTAGTTACAACCACCAAGTGTATTATGTAAGCAAGCGAACGTTTCGAGAACCAGAAATGAATTTATGTATAGGCGCATCCAATCCCTCTATCGTAGTCGCTCCTCAACAACATGAACCGATTTATACAAGTGATATCCTAGCAAGACTACAGTTTTTAGAATGCGGATTTGTTCTAGACACTCATCAGGGTTCCAAGTTACCAGAGCTTTTGTAAAGTTAAATTTCTGTACTAAAATACTTATACCAAATTGTACAAATATATTTTTAATTGAGAAATTTAAATATGTGGAACATTTAAACCAAAAACAAACATCAAATGTAAATAGTTTTAAAAAGTGAATTAGTAATCAAAAGACACATTTCGAATATTTAAAAAGTTAAAATATTATCCAAG
The DNA here is from genome assembly GCF_040958095.1 of Procambarus clarkii. NCBI lineage: Eukaryota > Metazoa > Arthropoda > Malacostraca > Decapoda > Cambaridae > Procambarus > Procambarus clarkii. Next base: position 17,909,637 of record NC_091219.1, read on the forward strand.
ATGAAAAGCAAAATTTAGTCATTTTGCATTAAATATTCTGCTAATTAATGATATGCCTTGGCAGTGATTGGGTGATCACATGTAACCATGATCTTTATTCCAGCTGATCGGCACTTCGCTACAGCATCGGGTACAGCAGCGCGAGGAGGATCAATCGTAGACATTAATCCTAAATATTCTGTTAATTAATGATATGCGAGATTTGAAATTATTTTACAATATTAGGTAAATTAAAGTAAGGTAACTAACCATATCTGTTCCCAGATCGATGCAGAGGATGGTAACAGTTCCCAAGGGAAGGGGAGCATTGGCTATTATGTAGAACAAGAATGGAGACATCTCAGGAATCTTGGAGGTCAAAGTATAGGCGATTGACTTCTTGAGGTTGTCAAAAATGAGTCTGCCCTCCTCAACACCCGTGACAATGGAAGCAAAATTGTCATCTAGCAAGATCATATCAGCAGCCTGTTTGGACACGTCCGATCCAGAGATGCCCATAGCAACACCTGAGTGAAGCAAAAGTTTTTACTATTCAGAAAAACACAGAGCTACAAAATTACCATTCTTATATTTTCATCAAAAGTTCACGAGGACCTCCAACTAGCAACTTGATCCAAACAAAACTTACCAATGTCAGCCTTCTTGAGAGCAGGAGAGTCATTAACACCATCACCAGTCACGGCAACAATGGCTCCCATGCGCTGACAACCTTCAACAATGATCAGTTTCTGTTGAGGTGAAGTACGGGCGAACACAATCTCATTGTAATGAATGAGAACTTCATCTAACTCCTCAGAAGTCATTTCTCTCAGTTCGGAGCCATGGACAACAGCTGCCTTTGCTTCATGGGTGTTAACTTCCTTAATAGGGATGTTCAGTCTCTGAGCAATATCTTCAACAGTTTCACTACCCTCGGAAATTATGCCCACACCTTTTGCAATTGCCTTGGCAGTGATTGGGTGATCACCTGTAACCATGATTACCTTTATTCCAGCTGATCGGCACTTCGCTACAGCATCGGGTACAGCAGCTCGAGGAGGATCAATCATAGACATTAATCCTACAAAACGAAGGCCATGTACAGGGAAGTTTATAGACTCTGAATCAAAGGGATATCCAAGAGGATACTTATCAGAAGGCAACATATAGTCACAGAAACCAAGTACACGCTCTCCAAGACCCCCTAGTTCCAAGTAGGCATTGTTGAAGGACTCCTTTAGCTCTTCATCCAGAACCCTATCTTCACCATTAATACTGATGGTCGAGCAGCGTTCCAGGATCCTCTCGGGGGCTCCCTTCATGACAAGGAGGTAGCGGGGGTCACTTTTATCCTCGTTTTCATGTACGGATAATTGGTATTTATTTGTAGAATTGAATGGAACTTCGCATACCTTTTTGTTTCGTGCTCGCCAGCCAGTTACATCTCCAACAGAAAGTTCAACACATTTAAGGAGAGCAGCTTCTGAAGCATCGCCATGGACTTCGCGTTTCATGATAGGGATAGAATCTTGTCCAGTTTTAAACTCGGCTCGGTTGCAGAGTGCAGCAATTCTGGATAGTGCCTTCCATCCTTGAGATGACTTGTCATATTGACAGGCAGATTGGAGTTCAGATGTATCAGCTTGAATGATTGTGTTATCAAACCACATGTGGGCTACTGTCATGCGATTCTGAGTCAGGGTACCTGTCTTATCCGAGCAGATGGTGGAGGTGGACCCTAAAGTTTCAACAGCTTCCAAGTTGTTGACAAGACAGTTCTTGGCCGCCATTCTCTTGGCCGTGAGTGTGAGACAGACAGTGACAGTGGCAAGCAGACCCTCAGGTACATTGGCTACGATGATACCAATGAGGAACACTATAGCGTCTAACCAGTGGTAGCCTGAAAAATTAATTTAAGTTACCACAGATCGAGATATTACACTATTTAAATTTTCAAATATTACTTTAAAAGGGGTTAAATTATTGTGACTACCGACTAGTACAATAGTATATACTGGTTGTTTTCACATTTTACCAAGAGCAATGTTTAATAACTGCCAAGACAACGATAAATTACTTCATTGTTAATCAAATTTTATTCTGTGTAATCTAAATAAAATTGAAAAAAATATGTAGGATATAACACTGAGCACGAGTATCCAGAGTTTGCAAATATCAATGACTACCAAGAAGCTACGCATAGTTTGCATGATGGATACCATTTATCAAGCAACCTATCATAGAAAACTAGAGCCTAACTCCTGAATTAGGCCCCGTGGTTTCTTCAATTAGTCAAAGACGATATAGAGAGGATAGACATGGTTTTATGTAGTTGGGGGTGGGACAGGGTAGTCTAATTCATAACAATGACCGCTCGCTCTACTTATAGAGCCGAAAGCTGTTCAACATTCCTCTGCAAGCAGTCGCTGGAACTGCAAGCAAAGCCAATTATTGATATTTCGTCAACTGCCACCACACAAGTGGTAAATTCACCAGAACAGGATCCGGGAACCAGAAGCCTCCCAGTTTCCCTGGAATACATTCCCCCATTCATATCTAGTGATGCAGAGGCCGATTTTGTTAATTTGTTGCCAGAGGCTTTACTGCAAATATCTCGCTGAAGTATTCGCTTCATGGCATAACACCCAGTCGTTAGTGTCCAGCAATTCGAAATGGTGTATGAAGGGGTTATTTTTCGAGGATTACTTTGGGTATTATCCCTTACTGGTCACATTTGCGCGTCTCGCAGGTGCCCCCAATGATGCAAGACCCTGGGCCGCAGGTGTGTCAGGGTACCTGAGCAAGCTCATCCCTATGGCCCCGTGTGAATTTAATCTGTGCCCTGCTTTTCTATTTTTCTTTTGTGCATCTTTCTTCCGATTGTGGAAGATTTGACTAGGGGGAGCAACGAAGAGTCTAGCTCAAATATGGAGTATGGCAATAAATTGGTTCTTTCTCAGCCGTTTATCTAGGTGCTCCCATCCCTTATGGTCCCGCCTGTCCCCGTGCCTGCTGATTGATGAAGATTTAGCCACCCAAAAGGTGGAACGGGCATGAATACCCCATAAACCATGCCCGCTTTGGTGGCCTGGGATTTTAAGTCAGGTCTGTTGCCTCACGACCCTCTTCTGGCGAGCTTTATTTCCTAACGATGCTGGTCCTGTACTGGCTATTTACTAGTTGGTAATTGAAGCAACATGCGTTTTCCGCGTATTTATAATGATCGTTTAAAATTAGTGTTAATTTTCTACTCTTTAATGTAATTATCACATACGAAAAGAACACCCGCCACCAACTTGGTGAAAAGATTATTGGCAAGTTACTTGCAATAGTGGGGAAGGGAAACTTCCCTTCATTTCACAACACAATTGCTTTAATAACTTACCCATCATGAAGGCAATCAGACAGAAGCCAACACCTAGGAACACCGCTACACTAGTGATGATGTGGATGAAATGGTTGATCTCTTTGGCAATGGGCGTCTCTCCAGATTCCAGACCAGACGCCAGTCCAGCAATGCGACCCATAACCGTGTTGTCCCCGATGCTGATCACAATTCCTCTGGCAGTACCTATAATGTAGAATATGGAAGATAAGTCTGCTCTTACGTGTTAACACAATTTTTATTATACCCAAAAAAAAAAATTATTCTCACCTTCGACGGCATTGGTGGAGAAGAAAGCAAGGTTCTTTGTCTCCAGCGGGTTGTCTGATGTAAATTCAGATGAACGACTTTGTGGTTCAGATTCTCCAGTTAGTGAGGAGTTGTCCACCTATGAAAAATTACTTCACATTAAAAATAAATACAAGTGAATTCATCTTTGGAAACTACGCTGCAAGGTTGTGAAAGATTAAACAATTATTTTCAGTCTAAGAGTAGATATATTTTCTATGAAGTGCAGAATTAAACCAACCTTAAATCCCCTTCCTTCCGTGACACGAAAGTCGGCAGGGACGCGATCACCGAATTTCACCTCTATGATGTCTCCTATGCACAGTTCCTCAGCATGCAAGTGCTGCTTCTCACCGTCACGAATCACAATAGCGAACTAAGAGAAGGAATAAATACTTACTGCATTCTCAATTTGGTTATTAATTAAAATTCTTAAACAATTAAAAAGAATATATACATTGACAAATTTATGTCGAACTAAAATTTCCTAACCCAATGCTACTAGCTACAAGGAAAAAGAAAAATAACTTTTTTTCCAATACCCATGCTACACCCCCCCCCCCCACAAACCACCACCTTATCTCTCGACGATTTCCGAGCTTAGCGTCCCCGCGGCCCGGTCCTCTACCAGGCCTCCTTTTTGTTACACACCCAGTTTAACCAGAAGCGGAAGTTGGCACAAAATCCACGAATATTCCACTGAAGAATAGACACCATCAAAAAGAGAAAGGACAGCAACAGAGAACATTGAAGAAACAAAGGTAAAGAACACAGGAAGCAGCCCGTAGTCTAACTCGCAGGTACTTATTTACTGCTAGGGAAATAGGGACATCAGGGTGAAAAACTCTGCCCATTTGTTTCCGCCTCCACCGGGAATCGAACCCGGAACCTCTGGACTACGAATCCGAAGCGCTGCCCACTCAGCTATCAGGGACCCCCCCCCCCCCTAGTGTTTACACCATTTACATCACTACCCATAATTTGTTTGAAAAAAATCAGTAATAGTGTGTAGTTCCATGTATTTTTTTTTTTTTGTTCTCAGAATTGACCGAGTTAGACGGCAACAAAATTTTAGTTTTCCCAAACGAATTTACATTAATGGGGGAATCTATCTGAATAACTTGTTTCAAATGTCGCCAACCACAAACAAAAAACAGTGCTCTTTCCTCGTCCAATGTTTGACCATTTGAGCAGCAACACTAGAAAATTAACAAAAATATAACCAACCCCTTTTTTCCAGCACACATTCAGACATTTTCGCCTTTGATAAAGAGCGATGGGAGGGGGGGGGGGGGGAAGATTCTCATCTGGAAACTACAATTAAGGGGCACAAAATGAAACAAATTATTACCCAATTTGTGGTAAGCATTCCTTCCATTGTGTTGCCAGAAGACCTATTCTGGAATAAAAATATTTACCTGTGGGACCATTTTCTTAAATGACTCCATGATAGCCGAAGACTTTGCCTCCTGGTAGTAGGAGAAGATGCCAGTAATAATGACTACGCCCAACAGCGCTACTCCTAGGTATAACTGCAAAATACACAATGTAATTAAAAAGTTATCGGTTAAGATATACTCGATATCTACTCTGGATATATACATAATAAATTGTTTAAGAAAGTATACATGCAACCTGGACAGTGTTTAATTTAAAAAACTTTAACATGCTGTATGATGGGGAAACATGTCCCGAGCCACCGGAACCTTTGCAAACTATCCTTATTGTGAGATTGGTGCTAGAAAGCGCTGGAAATCAACACTAACTATGAAGACTATATATAAACTCAAACCCTTCCCAGTCGTCTTTGCCATCACAACTGACCTCCAATGGAGTTTATATAAACATGTGAAAGGTCATTCCGAACTTTACTGGGTAATCATGCCCGTGCCAACTCTTGGGTGTCTTATTCTTCAATCATTCCGAACTAGATAGAGTTTTCCAGTGCTCCCTTGCACAGACATGACCCTACAAGGACAATTTACAAAGTTACCTACTTGCTCTGGTTCCAAAGTGTGTGAATGCCTACCCTGTCTTCCAGGCAACCGATCTTGCCTTGGGAAACTACCAGAATCAACAGATAACCCACTTTAGACCAGTTTGTGCAAACTAGAAATTTTACCACGGCATTAAACTTCGTCTTTTAGGAGCTGTAATTGTCAAGATTATTTGTCAACCTTGTTTGACCTTATTTGCCACAGATATTTATAACACTTCCACTGCAGTCATAAATTATGAAGTCGAACAGGCTGAGCCTAAGTGAGCACTGGGCAGGTTCGAGTCTACGTTTTGCAGCTAAAGGATTTCATACTAAGTATGACAACACTACTTTGGTCTAATACACTTCAAATTCAACAGCTGTAGCATAGATTTATTATGCTTTTTTTTTTTTTTTTTTTTTAATATTGGCGTTTCTTGCACCTCCAGCTGATGGGGGTGCTGAATGGGACACGGACCCTTCCTATGCAATTTTAAGGCTGATATTCCGTCCTCTACAGTGTTAATGGCCACATTCTCCATCCAGTGTTTTTATGCTGGTCAACCACGCACTTGTTATATGTGCGGCTTGTCGGGCCATCTGACCGCGGCTCGCCATTCTTGTCGTGGAGAGTGAACCTCTTCCGGGAGGATGATTTTTTTCCCTCTGGAGGTCCCGGAAGCTTGTGTGTGACGATGCGAACATGGGTGCTCTACCAGACAAGCTTGTAGCAGAGTTTCCGTCTGCTGTGGTTGCTGTGCCGCCTTTGTGGTTTCTGCACACCCCCCTCTGGTGGGGACGTGCTGTCTGGTGCTCTGGAGTCTGCTGCCTGTGCGCGTTGGGGCGCCAGGTGGTGGTGCTGCTCTGGTCTAAAGGCTGTGTGGTGCCTGATGTGGTGGTTGGTCCAGTGCCTCCGGTGGTCTCTGCGGGTGTTGTGGGGGGCAAGGGGGGCCTGGGGCAGTTGCCCACGTGGAGGTTGCCCGCTCCTCTGGTGGGGCGGCTGTGGCTGCCATCTCTGTGGATATCAGTCCTCGTCCGCAGCTGGAGGTGTTCAGTTCGAATGACCTGCCACTTGACCCGAAATGTACGAGGAGGTCTCCCGCGTCGCCGCTCCCTGGTGGTGTTGCTTGGGAGGACGTGGGGGAAATTAGTGTGTTTGGTGTCCTCTGAGGATGATGGTGTGCCTTGGGCTCCTGTGGTCCTTGTCGTTGGTAAGGATGTGGTGGTGGACGTCCCTGTGCCGGATGTGGGGGCCTCGTTGCCTGTTCTCATGTGCCCCAAGTAAGGGCGCACTTTAAATTTACACACTTTAATGACTACCTTTTTCTTGAAATCAAAGTAACGTCTGAATGTATACGATTTAGTTTTTTCTGCAGCTCCCAGTTGTGAGACTTCTTGAAACTGCACAAGACATGCATGTTGTGTACCAACTAAATGGAGAGATTTAAACCATACTATTGGATATAGAATATGACCAATTCAAAAAAAATGAAACAAATTTATGTTACCTATCTAAGAACAGTCACACACAGCTGTGACATTCATTTATCTAGAGCAGAAATAGTGTATTCATCAGAGGTTCATGTGTAGTACTGAACGTTTGCACAAACTTACATTATCATTGTTGGGTTCTTCAACTGTAGCCGCCTCAATAGAGGCAGCAATGAAGCAGAGGATGGCGCCCATCCACAGGAGGAACGCAAAGCCACCAAAGAGATTCTTGCAAAACCTAACCCATTTAGGAGTCTGATGAAGGGGAGTCAGGGTATTTGGACCATCTCTTTCAGTTCGCCGTCGAGCCTCTGCCTGTGTCAGGCCCTGCAACAGTAATTACTCTAAACTTTAGAACGTTGAAGAGAGAAATTAACTAAAAACTCTGCCATTAAAATTGAAGGCGTACCTCAAATAGCAGGCTTAAGGTTTGGTATAGCAAAATTCTCTCTACCGTAGTCACATTTTAATTCTTTAAAACTTACTTCATATTGCAACTTAAAACTTTGTTAACCTTGAGACTTGCCCGAAACAGAGTGTTAAGAAAAGCTTAGCATACTACCAATTTATCACGATTTGAAATAAGCCATTGTTCCTCCGTGTATTAAAATAGTGGGAAGATTAGAGAAAAGCCCATCAATATGTCTAGTGGAGATCTAGGCAAAGTGACACCAAGGAATCATTAGATACTTACCCTGTCAGGATTCACATTTAGTCGCTGGTAGAGTTCCTCAATGGGGATCTTGTGCTCATCAAGTTCCAACTCCTGCTTTAGTTTCTCCAAATCCTTTTGTCCCTTCTTCGGCTTTAACTTGAAGATTTTCTTTTTAGACTAAAATAAAATTATCAGTCAATTAAAAAATTTATAACTTGTGTCACATATTTGACATTGTCACTACTTGTCAAAACTTGTCAAAGAAATTTTACTTTATATACTAATTATTTACGGGGCACCCTCTTGCGTTATTCCCGATAAAAACTTCTACTAATTCTCCTGTATTTGCCTTACCAGCAAGGCTTGTTACCCTTTGGAGTGTCCATCCTCCAAGGAAAATGGTGCACTTATATTAACAAATCTTAATATATTCAATTTCTTAAAATCCAATTAATGTTTCAATTCACTAAGAGTGCCACACTACAAACACGCACGACTATCACAATATCAAGTTAACATTCTACACTATCTTATGTTCTTCACCCTTGGTCGGATACCGGTAGAGCTTCAAGATTAAATAAGAGTGATCTAAAAGTGTCTTTAATTTAGATTTTTTGTCTTCGACAATACAGTGACTAACCTTAAACCGGATGATTAATATGCCAGTGTATATCACAAATTTATATACAACTAGTCGAGTAGTATTGGGCTGCAATAGTGTTTAATGTTTAAAATGATGATGTATATTAAGTTACACGTTAAAAATAGCAGGTCGTATGAAAGCCTAAACAATTTAATCTGCCTATTAGGTGAACACATGGCTTTAAAGTGGATGATAATACATTAAAGCTATGGTAAAAAAAAAATCAAGAACAAGGAAGTCTTAATGGTACAAGTCAAAATTAAGTCTGTAAAATATAATTTAATTAGTATAAAGAGTACTATGTACATTATATACAATATCTAGTAAGCATTAATGACGAACTATTAGCAGGCACGACCCGACCAGTACTAGAGACGGAAGCTACAGCTTATGTCGTCTCATTCCATCACGAGAAGTCATAATAAAATTAACAACAGTTATTTGAGCCGACAAGTACAACAAAAGTCAAGAATTTAGTAAATTGCAAATAGCCCTACTACATTCTAATATTTACTTTAAAGCCAAGATAGTATACCTTTACACTGACGTGCCGTGATATATTTCATATCGGGCAAGAGTAAAGTGATCCAAAGTAGATTGTAAAGCTGGACGATAGATACAGGTTTAGCTTTCATTGCACTTCAAACAATGACAAGCATGTTAGTGATTATTACATTTACAAAATTTAAACATGCAAGCAGAGACAAAGGAAACTATAACACACTGCTGCAAAGTTAACATGACATTCTGAAAAGCAACAGTAAAAGGTCATATTTTGGTATTTTTTATCCTATTAAAAGGATGCTACCTTGGGTTCCCCTTTCACGGTCCGGTTGTCATCGGGGACTCTTCTCTCCGTAGCGTGCCGGTATGAATCTGTCCTGCCCGTCTGGAAAACAAAATTTGTACAAACCATTGTTAGTTCAAACTACTTCACTTTGTCTGCACAAAGGACAAACTTTTACTAGCATGCATAATTAAAATGTTAATACTTTCTCATCTACCATCACCAACATTTTCCTGGACGTGTGGCAAAAACAGAACGAAGGGCCATGCAGTGCGTAATCTTGTGTGTTATTGCATACAGCATCATCAGCTGTATTCGAGAGCCAACACCCGTTACAAAACTATACCGGTCACAAACCTAAAACTCTTACAACACTGCTAAAATATTAAAAACACGCGCGCGAAATATCATGGGAAAACAGAATTGAAAAAAGTCCGTACAAGACGTGATGGATTGTGTGTGTAACGTATCAGGAGGCAATAAGTTAGTTTACCTAAGTCAAAATGAAAAAATTGCGAATCAAGAGGAACCCGATGGTTTAATGGCGAATGTATGGAAGCATAGTGAGAAGGGCGTGAAGGAACTACCGAAATGAAACACCAGAGCCAGGAATGAGTACCTAGTGTGAGAAAAGCAGAGACGGTATGAAAATGACATTTACAATTAAAAGCCAAGACCGAACCAAAGCTGCTCCAGTCACATCAAAAGGAAAACTGAAAGAACATGTTATGATACCGAGAACTGATGTGAACATGTACACAATAACAGGTGTGTGAAGAACTCTAATGTTCCTATGTGGTCTTCACAATGGGACAAGTTTAAGTCCCTGATCTTTGAGAAGTGGCAATAAACCAGACAGCCTTTGAAGGGATCGAAGGTTGCCTGGTTAAGAGAAAAGGCTTAACACATCTGTTGCATCTGGACGTGAGAAAGGCTGTTGGACCGGACGGAATCTCACCATGGATACTAGAGGTGTGCAGAAGCACTTTGCTTGCCACTCTCCATGGTGTATAGTAAGCAATTGGAAACAGGAGATCCAACAAACATACAAGACGGCTAATGTACTCCCAGTATACAAAAAGGGAAAAAGGGAAACAGGCAAGAGGCACTAAACTACAGGCCAGTGTACCTAATTTGTATACCATACAAGATGATGGGCTGCTAGGTTTTTCCTCTATCCCCATCTGGAAAGAAGGGACTGTGACACCACCAACATTGCTTCAGGGATGGCAAATCTTGCGTCACAGGTTTAATAGAATTCTATGAACAGGTGACAAAGATTAAGCAATAAAGAGAAATGTGGGTAGACTGCATTTTCTTGGTCTCTTGGAAAGTCTGACATTATCCCATAAGAGGTTGCTGCACAAGTTGGATAAATGGGCAAGAGTAACTGGTAGGGTGCTCCAGTGGATAAAGGAGTACCTAAGCAATAGGAAGCAGTGTTACTGTGAGAGGGTGGCCGAGACCTCAGAATGAGATCACCAGCAATCCACCCCCCCCCCCACACAGAATTCAGTATTTGGACCTATCCTGTTTCCGATACATGTAAATGATCTTCCAAAGGGGTATAGACTTCTCAATTTTGGCATTATCTGTAAACCTTATGAGAAAGATTAGGATAAGACAGCACGAGGCTTCAAGATGACCTGGACAAACAGAATGGACCAACAAATGGCTATTAAAGTAACCCGAGCAAATTTAAAATAATGAGGATTAGTGTAGGGAGGAGGTGGTTAGATACACGTTACCATTTGGGTACCTTGTATCTAACCTTATATGTACCTTTTAGTCGCGAGTCAGAGCGAGAGTGTCTACATATATCAAGAAGTGGCATTTTAAAATGTTTCAGTGTACAAAATGAACTATCACTTTTCGTCTTTATTCCAAACAATATTTATATCAAACCCGGAGTCACATGTACAGTTATCCATATATTTCTATTTTTCATCAAGTGAAACTAGTACTTTGACTCCTATACATGTACCGAAACTGGTTCTTATAGTGCAACTTACCGGGCCAGGAACCAAATTTAAATTAGGCACTATCCCAATTAAAGATTTAATCCATAAATTGTACTTCCCTTCCCTATCGGTCCAGTGACCTGCAACAAGTAATCAAGTACCAGAGAGTTGGACATGCTAGTTTCCAACCCGAGGAGAGTACACCTGCAGCACTGCATATCAGAGTACCGTTCAACTGGGTACACGAGCTGTACCTACGATCCTCAGTGACCAGAATTCTAATTTATGAACCAATGGAATCAATACTCAGAACAGCAAATCGGTTATATACGCTCATGAATATAACGTATTTACAAGCAGCAGCGAGGCGGGGAAGGGGGGGGTGGTGTTACAGTGCTGCTTCAGGAGGCACCAACAGCAAGAACGTTAACCCAAGCTTCAGTATTGTTACACATTATCAACTAGCTGTACCCGGCCACAGCAATCTTTTTTCCCCCTCTCCTAGGCCTCGCCACCATTCCCCCTCCCCCGGCCCCTCGTCCTCCCCACTATCCTCCACTCCCCTGTCCCCCCCACCATTCTCCATTCCCCCGTCTACTCGTCCCCACCTCCCTGTCCTAGTCCTCCCTTACCATTACCCCCTCCCCTGTCCCCCACTCCCGTCCCCTCCTCCTTCCCACCATTCCCCATTTCTTCGTCTGTTGATCAAATGATGTTTTGATGTTTATTTTCTGATGTACCCATCAGAAAATTGGGAACAGATGATCTGGGGCTAGATTCACGAAGTAGTTACTCAAAACACTTACGAACCTGTACACCTTTTCTCAATCTTTGGTGGCTTTGTTTACAATTATTAAACAGTTAATGAGCTCCGAAGCACCAGGAGGCTGTTTATAACAACAACAGTTGATTGGCAAGTTGTCATGCTTGTAAACTGTTTAATAAATATAACCAAAGCCATCAAAGATTGAGGAAAGATGTACACGTTCGTAAGTACTTGCGTAACTGCTTCTTGAATCTGTCCCCAAAAGTTCCCATCACCGAAATAAGAAAAACAGTTCAAAAAACGAAATTAAAAACAATGAAAAAAACTATATTCACGAAATGAACGGTATGGTAAACAACACAGCTCGATTTCAACGCAATGTCACAATATATCAAAATGGAAATAAATCTTAATCTATGAAAATTCAATTTATCAATGCAATCAGAAACACTGAAAGGGAATCTTAACATATTTAGAATAGTGTGTGTGTGTATTGCTATTACGTGCAACAGATGGCGCCGTTTGTCAAAAAAGCATGTTTTTACCTGTCACAGGCGAGGCATGTATATAGTAGGCATATAAATATGCGCGCCTGTTCGAATGCAAAGTTGTCAAAATTTCAAAGCAATCGGTAAAGAGGTTTCGAAGATTTCCCCTCGCATGAAAATTACATGAAAAACAGGTTCTTAAAATCATTCCCCCCCCCCCCCCCCCCGTCACACATGACATCTATATAGTATGTATATAAAAACCCGTTCGGATGCGAATGTGAACGATGTGCCCATTACAAACAAATTTGGGGTATTAAATAGCATTACACAGTAATCACACTAACGTGATGCATCAGTGAGAAAATCTGCAGGAGCCGTGATGAGGATTCGAACGTATGCGCTTTGTGTGCCTGGGAAAATTTCAAAGCATTCGGTAAAGAACTTTCGGAGATTAGCGAATTTGAACAAACGAACATTTCCATTTTTTATTTACAGAGATTAACTTGTGATTGCAAAACACACAGCAAATCACACTAACGTGATGTATCCAATGAACACAGTCCAGTCGATTAAGGCAGTGTCTGGGATGCTCCCGGACGCAGGTCTGAATCCTCGTCACGGCCCTTGTGGATTTGTTCATTGTGATTGCAAAGTTTCTGGACTACTCTGGGAACACAATGACCACCAAGAGTCACGGTATTTGGTTCTGTCTAGTCAGGGACAGGAAGCATGTTAGTTTATTAAAGCCTCGCTAGTCCGACGCCTGACCTTTCCTGGATGCCACCTAAAACAGTTGCCTACTTTACCCTGCGTTGATTTCGGGGGTCAAGGTCCCCGTGGCCCGGTCTCTGACCAGGCCTCCTGATTGTCTGGTCAACCAGGCTGTTGGACGCGGCTGCTCGCATCCTGACGTGTGTGTGTCAGCCTGGTTGATCAGGTATCTTCTGGAGGTGTTTATATTCTCTGTTGAACACCGAGGGGTCAGCCAGTTATGCCCCTTATGTGCAGTGGAAGCGTATTGAAGTCTTGGGATTGATGTTGATAGAGTTCTCTCTCAGTACCTATTGCACCTCGCTCACGGGTAACTTTACTCTTAAGGAAACCGACGTACAAGGTGCAAGTTAACTTTTCGAAAAGTCTGTCCTGCTGCGAGATTTAACCTGGAACTTATGTTATCAGGCTACTATGCTGACCACTGGATAATGGATAGTAATATATAGCACAAGAGGTTTCGGTCCCGATTTGTAATACATCATAAAGCAACTCCAGTCAGCTAGGTGTATAGGTTGCCATTGTTTAATGTAATTAAATGCGCATTACCAACAATAAATTGGGGTATAAAATTGGATTACACAGTAATCACACTAACGTGATGCATCAGCGAGAAAATCTGCAGGAGCCGTGAGGATTCGAACGCATGCGCTGTGCGCGCTTGGCCATAAGTTCGAACCCCTAGTCACGGCGCCTACGGATTTGCCCATTAAATTGCATGTTATTGACAATTCTCCACTTCTATTTTTTTTGGAGTAAAGAGGATGGAGAGGCATAAGTGAAGGGAAGTTCAGAAATGGGAAATACAGTGAGGTATGAAAGCAGGCGGCCTGTCCGCCTCGCTGACACCATGTGTGGGTGTTGGCAGCTAAGGTAAGCTGGCTCTTGTTAGGGAGCTGCGAGTGTGCGAGGTTCTTCACCTGTATTTCAGCATGTATGGATGTCTATAGATGAATACCGTGTAGCATTCATATATACACATCCTGATGCTTCCACACGTTCTGTTTAAGGCTATTAGTATTAATAATTGTTTTATTTATACGTTCATACATATTGTCTGTATTCTCAGTATTTCATCTGGGAATTATGTACTGTGGGGCTGGGTTTTCGTCTAATAAATCTAGGGTCTTGGGCCACCAGCTGTGAGAGCGGGGCGTCTCATCTTTGAGTTATCTTTTTAACATTGGGTCCTCTAATATTTCGATGGTGTTCCACACCCTGATGGCTTGGTGCTGCAGTCTGATGTTTAGTGGCTGTATGTTCTCCCCGGGGGCGGCCCTGACCCTGATGCCATCCCTTCCCCCCCGCCCTCCCCGGTGGGGGGCGGCCCTGACGCCATCTCCGGGGGCGGCCCTGACCCTGATGCCATCCCCCACCCTCCCCGTGGCAACCCGATCACCCATATTGTGACTTACCACCAGGGGCGGCTGGTTTATCATCCCCATACTCACCGTGTGAGCGGTAATGTCAGGGAATTATACGTGGCACTTATCAAATCTCGGGTGGATGGCGTTTTAGATTCAGCTGCTGGGAACAAAATGTTCCAAGTAGCACTGGCTATGGTGAGCCCGTAATGGACTTACCTGGCATAGGAGCGGGGGCTGTATGTTGCCTCTGGTGGATATTCTACACATTTTACGCGATCTATACAACCTATAATTATAACTAAAGGCTTTTCACCGAAATTTAAATTACAAGATATTGAAGACGTTCATTGGAAGGAAGTCGTTGGAAAATGTTATCGGTATATTACAGGTTAAATAATAGTTTATGATTTTAGTATCCAAGACCAAAGCCCCCAGTCAGTGTGTGGCGGCGGCTACCAGCCGCAACTCTACCAAGCACCAAAATAATGACGTCTCCTGCATTATAGTTCCATCAGCTGTTTGGCACCGTCTTGGCACCTGCCACAACCCATCAAGGGTGAACGGATTGACGTGCCACTGTTATAAATGTGCTTGGGAGATTTTTAAAAACAAACGACGAATTGGACATTTCCTGAAGTACTGGAATCTGCTAGTTATGGAACCACTTGCATAATACATTATTAAATTCACTTGCACTAATGTTATTTAAATTAACATGTTCGAAGAAACTTTTTTTCAAGGTAGATGCCTGGCGCCAATTGGAGCGCCGCGACCAGGGTGCTTTTAGGACGCCCTCCTGGAGCTCTCAGCTTGCCGGAGCCTCGTGCCTGGCAACTATCCCTAGAACCTGAGTGCCAAAGCCAGAGTACTGTCAATCACCTTAACCTTGTCCGAAGACTATCCAAACGCTTTTTCCCGGGTTTAGCATCAACAGCCTTTTTTGCAGAACTTTCTAATGTCAAGAGAAATTACAAATTTTACAAAAACGATAAGAACTATGAGAACTGTGCAACTTATCCAGTCTACCCTGCATGGTGAAGGATAGCTGTGCATGGTATTTGGGTTAATTGTGTCTAGATGTGGGGAGGAGATTGCCGACACAGCAACCTGGTACAGTGCCAGCAGTGCTTAGTAACTGTGCACCCAATTGCCGGGTTCTGGTAAAGGGTAGCCGGACTAGACGCCTGGCTGGATTCCTCAAGTAGTTACGGAACTACAATAAAGATCAAGATACTGCGGATCTTAATCTTTGGCGGCGTTGTTTACATTTATTAAGCAGTTTATGAGGACCGAAGCACCAAGAGGTTTATAACAGTAACAACATGTAATTGGGAAGTTTCGATAGTCGCAAGATTGAAATGTATATATATTCGTAAGAATATGCTTGTTGAATCCAAGCTTTTGTTGTTGCAACAAAGAAAAGCGGCCAGTTCTTACCCCAGGCCAAGGTTGAGGGTAGGCCGCACTGCCTCCATCAGTGTCGGCTTTACTACATCAGTTTCTTTTAGTTCTACTAGGCATATTGGCCGGAACCAACTACCCAGATGGTAGAGGCCCCGAGGGAGAAATCTACCATCAAGATAGGACGACGCAGACTGCTGCCGGATACTTACATCGGTCATGGCTGCTGCAGTGACAGTATCGGCGCTCAGCAGGAGGACGGCAGCAGAGGAGACACGTACTCGCTGGCTCTCAACTAGCACTAACAACCACTGTGTACAAGTCACTAGCTAAATTCACTTTGTCCACACACTCAACTCGGCCCTTTCTAAATTGTCAACGTTATCATAAGAGGCACATGCTTCACGGTGTATACAGTGGTTGTTAGTCGACATTAAAGAGCACAGCGGTACGTCCGTTCTCAAGGAAGCGCGCCGGGAACTTCGACCGACGGCGGGCTGCAGACTCTAAGCAAGATAAGAATGCTTCCCATTAAATAACTAAGAAATGCATACCCACAAACGCTGCCAGATACTGCCATGATTGCGCCATCTGTTGGTGGAGTGTAAACCCCGCAGTGAGCGTCGGTATGGGGGGGAGGGGGGAGGTGGCACGGCGATATTAGTATGTCTAGCTGTACTCGTCTCCAGTGAATTATCGATTTCCTTGCATCATTGGTTTACTTGTTTGTGTTACTTGCGCAGTTTTCATATTGTTGATAGCTTCGGAAATTCAATAATCTTTCTAATTATTATTCACATAATATAATTACTGTATATAACGAGTATTTTGATATAACATTTGCAATGATGATAGTGTTTTTATTCTTATGTTGTAGATTCATTATATTCATTTTTTTTAATTGAAAAAAGATAAAAATGAAGTTTCATTTATGTTGATACAATTATTAAGATAATACTCAATGTAAAATTACCTGCATATTCAATATTGCTTTTTGTGCAAATCAGTTAAATTAATATTGAATCAAAGGATGAGATCAGTGATACCAACACAAATCTTCTCTACATTACTGATGTTCTGCACATGGAAAGGAAGTTGAACAATTAAATCTTAAAAGTTTTTATATTGGATGTGATGCTTGTGGATATACGACACATTTCTCTGAAGCCTTCTTCAACATGTACGGAGACAACGGTCAAGTAAGTATATGGTACGTTGTTGTTGTTTTAGATTTAGCTGCTCAGAACGAAGTATTCATGTAGCACGGGCTATGGTGAGCCCGTAATTGAGCTCGGTTATTCGCGATAACCTTGTTACTGTTATAATTGGGTCAAAGTGTATATGGTAGCAAGTGTGGCATTATACACACCATGTAAGGTGAAGTGTGACGAGATCCGCGTCGGCTGGCTCCAGGGTATACTGCACAGGTAAAGGTTGCACTTGCTTCCCATTTTCGTTTGTTACCACTGCTGAACTCTCTTCAAATTTATCTGTAAAGAAAGAAAAAAGATTGCCATAGAAAACAGACCATTCAGAACTGACAAGACGGTACTGACACCTGTTTATGCGCCAAGTTGTGTGCGTGGTTGTGCTTGACAACTTGGAATAGTCACTGATGAAAAACTTAATTTAAGATTTCCCATCTTCTAGTTTTGGGTTGCCATTACCAGGTGAGAGGGTAGCGGACAGGTGGTGACGAACGGGTTGCAATAGAACACAAGTGGGTCCCCCAGAGATATTGGGACTCATTCCTCATGAATGTCAACGACCTGACAGAGGAAATAAGGTAATTTATATCCCTGTTTGTGGACGAAGTATAACTGATGAAAAGAATTAGAAGGGAAATTTGTCTGGAAGACTACATTCGATCCTTGAGACACTGGCAGCGATAACCGGAATGATAATTGCTAAATATCAACCGGTACAAATACAAACTAGTGAGGATAAGAGCAAGGGGAAAGAAGCCCTTAATTTACAGGTTAAAAGTAAGCCACCGCTTGACGCAGAGAAACAGAAAGATCTGTGAGTTTATCTGTATATAACACCACCCTTGGCACCTGAGGAACATATTAACAAAACGTTTGGAGCGTGTGTAAAACTGGCAAATGTTCGAGCCACCTTCAGGTACCTATACAAAGAGGCCTTCCTAACACTATATAACACTTTCGTAACGATTAATTATGCGACTCCGTCTTAGAATGTTAACATGAAAATGTTCACTCTTGACAAAACTTGTCCCAAGGTTGAGGGGACTCGGTCATTGTGAACGGGAGAGAGAATTAAAATTCACTATGTTGGAGGAAAGAAAGAACAGGCTCGCTTTGGTGACCCAGGTACATACTATTAAGAGTGAGAGAGTGGGCAATTAAGGGCGCAGGGTATACAGCAGTGAGCGGTTGGACCAGAAAGACGGTTCCAATGAAACATTTTACAGGTCAACTAACTGATAATGACAAATAAATTAATTGTGTTCTATGTACCATGTCCTTATAATTACTAAAAAATAATTGTTATTTTACCTATAGTTGAATAAATCTATGTAAATGGTGTAGAGAATAAGTTGACCAATTTAGTGGTTACTATGGAGGAAGTTATTAAATAAATATACAAATTAAAGCCCAGCAAGTCCCAGGCGAAGTGTTTGCCAGGGTCACTAAGCAATGTGAAGATGAGCTTAGTGAACCCTGGTCTTGCATGTTTAATAAATAATTAGAATCGAGAAGAGTACCTGAATCGTGAAGAGTTGGGAATATAGAGTCGATATATAACTGGGGAATGTATCACGTGTGTCGAACTATCGACCAATTAACTACCTTGATTTTAGACAAGCCTTTCATGCTATACCTTACGAGAGACATTAAAAAGGTAGAGACGCATAGTATTGGGATTAGAGTTTAATTGGTAAGCATAAATGGAGATGTGTTGAGTATGAAACCTTTGCAAGTGGAGTGCTTTAGGATTCTGTCCTGTTGTTTGCCGCATATATTAGAAATTAAGACATACATGAGAAAATCGGCAACATTTGCAAACGATACAAAAATAGAGTAGGTAATTTCGAAGTTTCAAAATCGATGCAAGACATTTAGATAGGCTTTTAAATTGGGCAAAAGATTCGCATATGCATTTTTAAAGCTAAAGAATATAATGTTTTGAAGCTAGGTTAATAATAATAGTTAAAAGAGCTTCTTTATTTTGCCATAAATTTAAGTACATCGTTGATTATTTATACGCTTAAATAATGAGCGGAATATTAGTATTGGAGGAAGTTCTGGCAACACTTGAGATGGAAACCATATATGATGTTTATTGTTGCCAGTGGTGGCGCCAGGTTATGTATTGTGCACCCCATACTCATCCTGTGAGTGGTAGTTGATTGTGCACCCCATTCATTCTCTCTCATTCTCTCTCTCTCTCTCTCATCCAGTTGGTTACTCTGAACTCAGATCATCTTGAGCGACTAAAAGGATTGGTTATATTTATGACATCCTAGTGGCGGTATTACAAAAAAAGAGATATTACAAGGAGTGGTATTACAGTGCCTCAGGCCGGCAGGGCTGATGGTTCTAATGACTGAACATTCAACGATGTAATCGTTGTGAGATCAAGAGCCATTTCTTGTTCACGGAGTTTGCACCTGGAGTACTCAGGATTGGAAGAATCGCCACCTGTAGCCACCTGCCACAGGTAACAGCGTCTCTTATGAAGACTCTATGGTAACTGGACTCCAGTTTACACTACCCACGCGTGAGCTCAGACGCTCACATCTCGCGTGCCGAGAGATCCTATTCATGTCCTCTCGAACATTGTACTGGAGTAAGGGGTAAGACCCCCACAGTGTTCACCGGTGCTCACGGCCATCCATTATCGGACCCGCGCCACAAGTTCTGGACGTAGGTCATGGTATTCAAATAGCTAGGAAGGCTACAGACTTCCATCTTGCAGTACTCGGCCGTTCTCATGGTGCGACAAGCGTATGTAGTATAAGCCCTAACGATGTCGATTCTCATTAGTTCAGGAAAGTGTATCCACAGTTACCAATGTGTTTATAATTCCCTCAAGTATTAAACTTGTGTGCGTGTATGTACAGCGTCCATATATTATACCGTTAGTGTGGTCAGTACGCGGCGCCGCAGATCGGGTCCGCGCCGTTCCAAGTTACAGTAACATTCATCATGTTTAATCCATCGTATCTTAACACCACCCAACCTTATTGTCCCCTTCACCGCTCAGCAACCCATCCTCGCTTCAGGCTCCCATCTCCCCTCTGGTGGTGTCTCCCCATATATCCCGCCCTCTCTTCTCCCTGCCTTCTCCGCCATGCTTCATCCTGAGTCCGGCCGCCTCACCTCTCTCGCCCGTCATGACGTGTCTTCTGCTCTATACTTTTATTACTGTGGAGTCTGGTGGTGTCTCCTTCCTTCCTTCCTTCCTTCCTTCCTTCCTTCCTTCCTTCCTTCCTTCCTTCCTTCCTTCCTTCCTTCCTTCCTTCCTTCCTTCCTTCCTTCCTTCTCTCCCAACGCAATGTCTCCCATCTAATCCTCCATTGTCTCCATCCTTCTCCTCTACACCTTGAGGGATGAGACACCGCCCGTGTTCACCTTGAGGCTTGGCGACGGGCCGTCAGGGCGTGAAGGGTGTGTGTACGTCAGAGAGATGCAGCTTGTGCTCCACCTGGAGGATACTTGGCCAGCATCGAGTGTCTTGTATAAGAAGAAGAGAGAGGAAGTATAAAGCCTCTCAGCACCAGTGAAGTCTGGTCAAGCCTAATCCTAAATCAAATCAAATCAAATCAAATGTTTATTTAGGTAAGGTACACACATACAAGAGATTTTACAAAGAGTGATAGATTTATAGATAGGGCTAGTACATACAATGCCTAAAGCCACTATTACGCAAAGCGTTTCGGGCATAAAGAGAATAGTTGTTGGTCACTAGTTTATCAGGCTGCATTACACATTCAAGGAGTTTCGCCAGCATCCAGACAAGTTATATTAAGGAAATGTTTGAGGAGGACATTGACCCTGTAATACACCGTGAGTATTTACTGGACAGTATTGCCAACATCCTGCCAACTGTATTTTAAATCTAGTAACAATGAAATAGTTTTGGACTGTGGGACTAGAGGACATGTCCAGCATATGAACCGCGTGCGTTCTCCACTGGCGCAGTCCAAGGAAAACTGCATTTAATAGAAATTAATTCCTTTATTTTTTATCGCGAGCCGGCAGCTGGCCATTCCCGTGTGCTCAGGGTAGCAGCCGGCCCTTCCTGTGTGCTCGGGGCAGCAGCTGGCCCTTCCTGTGTGCTCGGGGCAGCAGCTGGCTCCTCCCGTGTGCTTGGGGCAGCAGCTGGCCCTTCCCGTGTGCTCGGGGCAGCAGCTGGCCCTTCCCGTGTGCTCGGGGCAGCAGCTGGCCCTTCTCGTGTGCTCGGGGCAGCAGCTGGCCCTTCCCGTGTGCTCGGGGCAACAGCTGGCCCTTCCCGTGTGCTTGGGGCAGCAGCTGGCCCTTCCCGTGTGCTCGGGGCAGCAGCTGGCCCTTCCCGTGTGCTCGGGGCAGCAGCTGGCCCTTCCCGTGTGCTCGGGGCAGCAGCTGGCTCCTCCCGTGTGCTCGGGGCAGCAGCTGGCCCTTCCCGTGTGCTCGGGGCAGTAGCTGGCCCTTCCCGTGTGCTCGGGGCAGCAGCTGGCTCCTCCCGTGTGCTCGGGGCAGCAGCTGGCCCTTCCCGTGTGCTCGGGGCAGCAGCTGGCTCCTCCCGTGTGCTCGGGGCAGCAGCTGGCCCTTCCCGTGTGCTCGGGGCAGCAGCTGGCTCCTCCCGTGTGCTCGGGGCAGCAGCTGGCTCCTCCCGTGTGCTCGGGGCAGCAGCTGGCCCTTCCCGTGTGCTCGGGGCAGCAACTGCCCTCCACCCCTTCCCATTCCCATCCTGGAGGAAGGGGAGGGTGAGCAGGTTTCATTACTATGGTAAAATAATTCGCCATCGCCTACTCTTTGCATCATCAATAGTTATTGTGACATCCACTGTCCGGTCGCTGGGTGGCCATAACACGCTGGTCACCCTCCGCCTTAACCCGCTGGCCATCATCACAATCGGCATTTAATTTGAGTTTGGAATTTTTTAGTGAATGAAGTGGTTATAGGGTGATGACCATTTGAAAGGAACTGAAGGGTGAAAGAGGTAGGGGTGAGGGCGATTTGAGATGTGTTGCACATTCTGAACAGTGGATGCCCCAACCCGTCCTCACATTAGGCTGTTTAAAGCAGCGGCCGTCTTGCCCAGATGTATTCATCAATTTTAACAAATTGTGTATTAGAAATTTGGCTTGTTGAAAAACAGGCCAAACTCGACCTGTCCATTAACGGCGTCCAGAGAATTCATTACATAATTATTAGACAACGCGTTGACACTTGACGCGTGATCCCGCACAATATATTTATCTTTCATGCTGATAAGATGCAATATGTTTTATTATTTTCACTTACCAACAGTAAAATTATATATATTGTTTATTTGTACTGTAGTGCAGTATGCACAAATAAATTGGTATAAATATATAAATATAAGAACAACAGCTTACCATGCGCCACATTTATACAAAAATAACCATATAAAAGAAAAGTAAATACTGAAGAAATTAAATTTAACTTAACATCCACAAAAAATAATTTAAAATTACTCCACAAATTAGGCTCGTGGACCACTTCCGCAGACGTCCCTCAATCAGCTGATTTATGTAAACACTGCGGCTGTGACGGGGGTCAAGCGCTGCCCCACGCCTAGTTTACTGCACGACTGGCAGTTCTTCCACCTGGGCGTCGCCGGAGAACATTTTGCTTGTCAAGCCTCCATACTAAGGTAAGATAACCCTCTTCAACAGCCCAGATATATACCTGTCACATATGTCGCCTGGAGTCAGAGAAATTTATATTTTGGTACGTTTTCTGGTTCGATTTTAGGGCAAAGAAGTAAGAGTTTCGGAGCTGGTTTGGGCAAACGTGTGCCGTTGGGTTTTGGTGGGTTTCTGGTTGGCGACTGGCTCTTGCTCCGCAGGCCGCTGGAAAATTCTGTTGCGGCGTTGCTCGACCGGGATTGATTTTTGTATTCGATGATGATAGTCTATTTCGTGAAGGTTGGGCACTCGCGCCCCCACTTTCCCCCTTGGCCAGGGATCGCCAAGTATCTGCCGCACAATTTATTTCCCTGCCATGTCAGATCCTTCCCGACATGCGAGGTATAGCAGCGAGGCTACTGCCTTGCTGCTTTAGGATATTTTAGGATATCTTTATGCTTTAGGAATATAGGATATTTTTCCTAAATCGATAACACCAAATCAGCTTAGTCAGTTCAGAAGGATGACCTATATTGGTAGTTCCAGTATTGATGAGCACAATCCATTCATATCAGAACATTCATCGAACTCAATCTCATAATAGCTAATAATAAATGTTCAATTAAATACATTCAATAATATTGCTTAGTATGATGCCTCGGGGCTATCGATAATTAGCCTAAAAAGCGTAAATTCTCCAAGAAGCGTGCCTTTTTTAAGCGTTTTATGAGTATCTGAACTTGTAAATAAATAAAATACAAACAGACAATTCATGTTCAAGTAAGTTTGAGATAACAAAATACATCCGAAAGGATAGAGTAGCTTAGATGATTTCCTTCCTCGTTCAGACAGTAAGTCACAATAACCGGGCAGAAAATTACACACCCAATTCTCACCTCTAAAATTAAAGGAATTGACGAGTTAGTTCATCCTGAGCCATTAATAAATCGGGGCCTTGATAATGGTCTAGGACGGACCGAAACATCGTCAATTCCTTTAATTTCATATATGTGGCGCACATATATATGTGCGCCAAGCCATTACGACTATAAAGCACTTGGAAAGGGTAGGATAAGGATTTGGGATGGGATTGGGTAGGGGTTGGGGGGGGGGGGGGGGGAATGGTACACGAAACAAAACTTTTTTTCGCTTTGATGTCCAAAAGGTTTGGAAAGGATGGGGGAGGTAGAGGGATGGGGAGGTGAAATTCTGGAAGAGGGTGCGGGCAGAGAGAGAGGAAGTTTGAAAGTTCGGTGGCCTGTCCAATGAAACCAAGCTAATACTGCGTATATTTATAAACTGCAAACGTAAAGCCTCCTGCTGGTTATGCGGCAGTCTGAGGTTGTCCACCAGGCTTGTGTTACAAAATATTATTGACGAGATGTATTCCATATTTCTATATTACAAAATTAATATTAAATTAAATATAAACAATTATTATTTATTAACAGTTCGTCTGCGAATACAAATTTGATATTTTTAAAAACATAAATATGTCCGAGTCCCTGGTAGCGCCTGGGGACGCCAGAGTCCCTGGTAGTGACACTCGCCCCGCACCTTGCCAGTGATTTGGTCTGGATTAGCAGCTCGTCCTCGTCAATAAAAGCCAAATGCTCGTTAATCCAGTCACCAAAAATCCCTGTTTATGAATGAACAATGATTTACACCAACCCGTCCTCGACTCAAGTCCATTACATCCAGCGGTCGACCCCACAGACAGCCCGTCCTCCAAACAAAGACCCAAAAGTGATTCCATGCACCCGCCACCCCCTCCCCCCTCTGTTTATGAATGAAAAACGGTTTACACGAGTCACAACTTATAACTTTCGAACAGTTCCGGAACAAGTGCTTCACTGACGAATTTTGTTCGAACCACAAGGCTGTAAATGTCACCCTCGTTCTACAAATACAAATAATCGCCAACAGAACCTAAACTCCTAACCTAACCTATGCCTATATATGCACAATATGCTAATATATTATAATATTTATTGATATTTGATAAAATTCCCGTTTTGAATTAGTAGCATGTAAAAATTTATGAATGCGTCTGTGGGGTCGACCGCTGGATGTAATGGACTTGAGTCGAGGACGGGTTGTAAATACAAATAATCGCAAACAGAACCTAAACACTTACCTAACCTAAGCCTAGCTATACATAGAATTTTTTTGAATAATATTAATTTATATACGAGATCAAACCATTTTTTAATGCACAATATGTTAAAATTGATGAATGCGTTTAGGGAGGACAGCCGCTGCTTTAAATAGCCTAGTGTGAAGACAGGGTGCAAAATTGATGAATGCGTCTCTGGGGACGGCTGATGCACTAACGAACCAGTGGCCAGATTCACGAAGCAGTTACGCAAACACTTACGAACGTGTACATCTTTCCTTAATCTTTGACGGCTTTGGTTACATTTATTAAACAGTTTACAAGCATGAAAACTTCCCAATCAACTGTTGTTATTGTTATAAACAGTCTCCTGGAGATTCGGAGCTCATTAACTGTTTAATAATTGTAAACAAAGCCGCCAAAGATTGAGGAAAGATGTACAGGTTCGTAAGTGCTTGCGTAACTGCTTCGTGAACCTGGCCTCAGGACGGGTTGGGGGACAGAGTCTTGACCAGAGAGGATTGTCTGCACGCCAGTGCTTAACTGTGAAACTTGCAAGGTAATCAATCCTGCCGCTGCGTACCGTGCAAGGTAATCAATCCTTCCGCTGCGTACCGTGCAAGGTAATCAATCCTGCCGCTGCGTACCGTGCAAGGTAATCAATCCTTCCGCTGCGTACCGTGCAAGGTAACCAATCCTGCCGCTGCGTACCGTGCAAGGTAATCAATCCTTCCGCTGCGTACCGTGCAAGGTAATCAATGCTGCTGCTGCGTACCGTGCAAGGTAATCAATCTTATCACAGCAATGTAATTAATTCTGTCACAGTGGACCCTGCGTATTTGGGATCATCTCCGGCAGGTTTCAACACTTGTTGTTTCATAATATTTCTTTTGTCACTCCACGTCACACTCGGACTGCAATGTCTGCTATTATTGCAGATTTCATTAGTAAACACATCTTCATGCGAGGTCGTGATCTCAGACTATACTAGACTGATCTGGAGTAGCATCTTGCAATAAGGACAATTATCTATACTGTTCTATTGTCACTGGGGTCTTGCCTTGTCTGCCTAAAGGTCGACTGGCGGGGAAGCCTAGTCAACGGTGGTGGTTTACGCGGCGTCAAAAATTCGCGACGTAGCTTGCGGGATCAGTAGTGATAGATCATATATAATTACACAGAAGATAAGTTGATATAAAGGCTATATGTCACCGTATCATGCGGTAAGGTGTTGGTAATAAGCTTATTTGATTAATATTATTAAGCTTATTTGAAGCACTTACATTTAAACAAATGGGAAATGTCCGACTTTGCCTTGCAAGTGAAAGCTGCGGCGTTCAATTAGGCACTTTTTTTATTCGGTGGAACGTTCGTAAATATGACTTGACATATTTGAGTGATTACTTAAGTTATCATATAATATCGGTAGACTCTTGCGCATCCTGCCACCTTCTGGTCTCGTGTGGTGGTATTTGTGTGTGCGGATGTGGAACCAGTACTTTCTAGTATTTTTCAAGTGTAAATTATCA
Source organism: Procambarus clarkii (assembly GCF_040958095.1). Taxonomy (NCBI): domain Eukaryota; kingdom Metazoa; phylum Arthropoda; class Malacostraca; order Decapoda; family Cambaridae; genus Procambarus; species Procambarus clarkii. The sequence continues at coordinate 17,936,065 of NC_091219.1, forward strand.
TGTATCTCTCCTGCCCACGCTCTAGGGAATGAAGGTTTTTAAAATGTTAGGCAGTCCCAATAACTTATATTTTATTGAGTGGATTCTAGGAGTAAGAGATCTCTTCACGTTCTTCAGGTCGGAAATTTCTCCACCTTGGAATGAGGCTGTTATTGTGCAACAGTATTCCACCCTAGAGAGCGCTAGTGTCTTGAAAAGACACAAGTTCATCACTGGTGTATCACCACTTTGAATGGTTCTTATTGGGGGTATTCAGCCTCTCATTTTTGCTTGCAGTTGTGACAACTGCTTTATTGTGTTTTTTAAAAGTAGGGTCTTACGACATGATTACTCCAAAATCTTTTAGAGTGCTTTTTCGTTCAATAGTGTAGTTTGACTGCGTTTTATATGTGGTTTCCGTTTTGATGTATTTGATTTTTTTCCATAGCGCAGCAGCTGGAATTTATCCTCATTAAACATATTATTTTATGTGGCCCATTGAAAGAACTGATTAACATCTACTCTCAAGAAAACCCTAATGTCATTTGCAAAGGATGATACAGTAATGTAGTTTGTTTCTTTGTTTATCTGATAAGACGATAAGGAGAAAGTACCGGAGCAAGCACTTGGGGGACTGAGCTTTTCATGGTGGATGATTCGGATTTTACTTTGACTATTACACTATTTGTCCTGTTCGTTAGGAAGGTACAGATCCATCTCCCTACGTTGCCAGTAGTTCCCTGTGCTCATTTTAAGCGAATAACACCATGGTCACATTTATCGAAAACCTTTGCGAAATCTGAAATATTACGTCAGCATTTTGCTTGTTTTCCATGGCATCTAAGACCATGTCATAGTACTCTGGCACTTCTGAGAGGCAGGAGCGTCTGTTTTGAACTCATGTTGGCCAGGATTATGTAGACATTGTGGGCCCATGTGTTTTGTGATATTACGGCTTAACACTCATTCAAAGATTTTTATGATCTGTGAAGTTTGAGCTATTGGTCTATAATTTTTGCATCTGCTTTACTACCTCCTTTCTGAAGTGGCGCGATCTCCACTGTTTTAAATATGACGGGGATAACCCCAGTATTTAGGCTGTCTCCAAAAGATGTTTTCGGCCTTTTTTTCCCTCCAAATCTTTTTGAATATAGAATTCCAGGAGTACTGAACTGGTGCAGAGTACATGGTATGCTGTCTATGGCTACCTCAAAGTCCAGTGGGGGTATAGGGTGACATCTGATATATGGCTCGATGTTGGTGTCACATTCATAAAAATAAAATTTGGTTCATTGATCTTCATTGTGTTCAGGGGTTCACTGAAAACAATCGTACGGTAGCCTCAGTATTTCACTCATTACTTTGTTTTCACCTGGGAAAGTTTTATCGCCCTTGCGCAATGGCCCAATGCTGGATGTAGTTTTTGTTCTAGATTTTGCACAGGAGAGTAAGTATTTTGTATTCCTCTCTTATTCACTTATGATCTATTGCTCGTTTGCATCCTGCATTTTATATGATTCTTGCAGCTTTAGTTCGCTCGTTTCTATTTCTGTTTCTATACTTCCTTGTCGTTCTTGAGATAGTGCAGCGTTTGAGATGTTCTGCAATTTGCTTTCCTCGCCTTTAAAGGCAACGCCGTTCTTGTTCCAGTTTGCATTTTTTACTCTTTTTCCTTAGTGATATTTGACTTGCAAATAATTCTAGTGCTCCTGTGCTTATTTTCTCAAAACACTAGTTTAAGTTTGCATTGTCAAGCTGTTCTTCACAGCATATTTCTACGAGGTCTTGGTTTATTTGATCCCAGTTAATCGGTTATTAACATTGAATTTGCTGAATTCTGCTCTTGGAGTTGAAACAAAGATCCTTCTGCTCGTTGAGTTCCTTCCGAGATTTTCAGATCATTTTATATTAATTTTTAATCCATTTCCTACCGAAGAGCTTTACATTCATCTAATTTGAAATTCTCTCTCTTCATAGAGAGAGAGAGAGAGAGTGTGTGAGTGTGAGTGTGTGTGTGTGCGCGCTGTCAATATGACTATATAGCACATGAAAGGGATAAGATAACAGGATAGGAGATGGGATAGGTCGGCTTGGAGGGCCAGTGACTCCGTCCTCTTAGCCCAGCTCCAAAACTAATGCACTCTCGTAAAAACGCTTGTCATAGTTTCTTAACAAAATGAACATTTACCAACGACAATCAGTACCTCCCGACCGATTTGTCTAAGTTCGACTTATGGTCAGGAAGGATTGTCTGGACGACAGTCCTAACTGTGCGTCTCTGTTCACTCGGCAGTAATTGGTTACCTGTTTAACCGAATAGCGAATCGTATTCCAGGGGGGGGGGGAGGGGGGAACTATTGGGTAAAGCTTACCATGAGCTAGGGAAATAAGGGAAAGTTCTCAGCCTGCTAACAGGAGTCAGAAGTCGTCTGTTCCTGTACCACACCTGTGAAGACAAAGGTGCAACAGCCAAGGCTTACAGCGCTAACGCAAGAGGGCCAACAGACACACCCTACACACACGTACTTACAACAGGATCCAGGACGTGTAAAAGCATAATATTTCTCTCATCACTTTGCACAGTGAAGCAAGGGGAACCAGCCGACCAAGTCTCCATATTAATGGTGGTTATAGTTTCACAACATAAGTGTGCGCGTGTTTTAAATCGGCTTGCACCAGACCTGTGGATCGTCACACAGATGTGTACAGACACATGAACAAATCCACAAGGGCCGTGATAAGGATTCGAACTTACGACGGGGATGATCCCAGACGCTGCCTTAGTCGACTGCGGCACGACAGCGTCTGGGATCATCCACGGCGTAAGTTCGAGCCCCTCATCACGGCTTTTGTGGATTTGTTCATTTGATATATCATGCTATTGGGATTTCTGTATGTACACTCACACACACACACACACACATAGGCCTCGAGGCATAGGGGCCTCGTAGCCTGGTTGATAGCGCGCAGGACTCGTAATTCTGTGGCGCGGGTTCGATTCCCGCACGAGGCAGAAACAAATGGGCAAAGTTTCTTTCACCCTGAATGCCCCTGTTACCTAGCAGTAAATAGGTACCTGGGAGTTAGTCAGCTGTCACGGGCTGCTTCCTGGTGTGTGTGTGTGGTGTGGAAAAAAAAGTAGTTAGTGTAATTAGTAAACAGTTGATTGACAGTTGAGAGGCGGGCCGAAAGAGCAAAGCTCAACACCCGCAAACACAACTAGGTGAATACATACACACTTGCTGTTTTTCATTCTCTAATGCTACACACAACTATTGATGACCTCAGTACCTGGTCAGTGTCGGCACACCCACTACTGTTGATCACGGTACTCGGACCATACCCGCACACTATCAACTGAGGCACTTAGTATCACATCAGCTTTACAAAAAGAACTCTGAAAATTTATGGCCTGACTGTTCTCTCCCTATTCTCATTCGGAAGATTTACCGGTAACAAATGTGTAGACTATTTAAGTATGTGTGTACTGGACATTTTATATATATATATATATATATATATATATATATATATATATATATATATATATATATATATATATATATGACAGTGTCAGACCACGGAGGAAAATTGAAACAGGAATTTCCTTAAGTATTTTCGTATATTAATACATCTTCAGACTCTTCCTGAAGATGTATTAATATACGAAAGTACTTAAGGAAATTCCTGTTTCAATTTTCCTCCGTGGTCTGACACTGTCACATTTTTAATCACGTGTTTATTTTTCGTGATTTACACACACATATATATATAATATATATAAACTTGCATAAAGCCAAGTGTATCAGGAAGACTCATCACCATAACAGGTTCGAACTTTAGACTGCCAGGAGCAATGAAACCACTGACAAGTCCAGTACCCTGACCAAATGACCACCAAACTATTCAAAAGTATTGGATAGTAGAGACTATTTACGCCCAATACCCGATAGCGCTAGGTGGTCATAGATCAGAAATCGTTTTCATCATAACAATTCACTATAGGGAAGAACTTGAGTCTCGGTTGTAACCACAAACTTGCATAAACCACAAGCCGATATCTTGTCTAAAGGTTAAGAAAGTTTCCTTCATATTGTGGGATTAGATAATGCAGAACAGAACAAAGTGAAATAGATGATTATAAGATTTCAAGAATAATTAATTACATTCTAAATAATCATTATGGGGTCTTAAATAGGAGTAGTAGCCTTATGACTGGACCTGCTGATCCTGTAAAGAGGTGGTCGGGCCTGATATTGACCCTCTTCCCGACGTTATCTGTGAAAGGTGACTGGCCGAGTCCCTAGATTTCTTTCTATCTCGGAAACGGTATAGAGGAGAGGGGAAGAAGATGAGGGGAGGGGGATGTTTGAAGAGAGGGAAGAAAAAGAGAAGGGGGGAGAGTCTGAGGAGATTGTGAAAGAGGTGGTGGGGGGGATCTTTGGGGAGAAAGTCGGAGATATGAGAAGAAGGGGAAGATAGGAAGAGAGGTGGAGGGAGGGGGGGGGGGGATAATACCTAAACCCCACATCGGAAAATAAAGACACGACATTTCCTCATATGTGGTTTGGTCATCATATCTTCAGCCACGTTATTGTGGCTCATCGTCTGCATACGAAGAGTGTGAGTAGGGGGGGAAAGAGAGAGAGAGAGGCGGAGAATGGGGGAGAGACCAGTACAGTCTCTTAATATCACTAATACTAAGGCGATAGCCACTACCCTCTTAATAGCTAATATTATTGAACTGATAAATTAAGGGTTAACATGTTAATTTACAATAACGAAAGTAGTTAAGATTCAGGTACCCACTGAATTCTTAATATGATTAATTATAAAATGTTATTAAATAGAATTTTTAATAATAACAGCTAAATGCGTAAGTTACAATTAGTATGATGTAGTAATATAAGAAGAAAAAAGGGTTTATTAAGATTTGTGGCAAAGACTTACACAAGTGCTTAGAGACGTGACTGAGGCGTCAGCAAGTATTTTGTATACAGGAGCATCTTATTAACCAGCAGTGATGGAGATCAAGGCAGACTTAAGATATGGTTAGGCTAGATAAGGCATGCTGGCTTCACGGTTAATATGACATCTTAGAAGAGTACTAGTAGAAGAGTATTAGTACTAGTGGTAGAGTACTAGTAGAAGAGTATTAGTACTAGTAGTAGAGTACTAATATCAGATTTGATAGCCAACCCACGCATCTGAAAATGAAGAGACGACCTTTATCAACAGTCTCTCTCTCTTCCACTCTCTCACTACTTGATAATGGTCCAGGACGGACCGAAACGTCCACGTTTCTTAATGTTCAGATGTGTGGGTTGTTTATCATCTCGTCAGCAACCCTACTGTGACTCTTCGTCTGTTTATTAGTACTAATACTACCAGCAATGGCAGTGGTAATGGAGTATTAATACTTCACCTTATCTCCTCTTCCCAGGTAGAGAACACTTTTTTGTCGCCTGAACAATCCGCACCAATCCGCCATAATCTCATCCACTAATTACATTCAGGTGCTGTACTGTAGCTGCAATCACTGCCTGCACCCTTGTTATGTACTCTGGTGGTGTGTGGGCGCTGATGGTCTGTATGGGAGTGCTGGTGTGTGTTGGTGGTGGCTGGGGCACTGTGACTGACTTGTGTCTCTAGCTTCCATCTCTGTCTTCCCGTTATTGGAATTCTTTTGTCGATATCAAGGAAGAAAAGCGAAAGATAAATGCAAGAAGACCAGAAAATGGCAAAAACAGGGCACACGAAGAAGCAAACCTGACAACAGAGAGCCCTACAAAGAGAAATAGTGGGGGGCTGCCCAGTCTAATGGGGCACTAATATAATGGAGTAGGCATGAGTGACTGGATCACCATACCCCTTCCCCTATTAGACATGGAAATTCAGCCACGTGAATAACTACCTGTTGGGAAAACAGAAGCAGCCCAGTACTGATGACCATAAAAGAACCCGAGAGATAATTTGAAAATGACATTGCACCTAAAGCTATGGACCAGCCGAAGCTGTTCTATAAGGAGAAAGACAGTGAGAGATAATTTACTCAGATTGAGGAGACAATGTGGAATGCTCACAGAAAACGATAAGGAGGTATGTGAGGAACTTGATCAAAAGTCTTTATACAGGTCTTTACAATATAACCAGTGTGAAGACCAAGGTTATAGGATGAAAAAGCCAGAAGAAACAATGAATGACTGTAGAAGAGGTAAAAAAGACACGTGGAGGAACCAGATGTGACAAAGTCAGTGGGATCAGACTTAATCTCGCCAAAGCTATTAAAGGATGCAGCAGAAGTACTTTGTCACCCGTTATCTACAAAAAAAAAAAATGCTTGAGACAGCCAATCTTCCAGAGGTGTGGAAGTGCTGTCCCAATATTCAAAAAAGGGGATATTGTGCACCCAGTCATACCTCACCACTTGGGCTGGACGGTAGAGCGACGGCCTCGCTTCATGCAGGTCGGCGTTCAATCCCCGACCGTCCAAGTGATTGGGCACCATTCCTTTCCCCCGTCCCATCCGTAATCCTTATCCTGACCCCTTCCCAGTGCTATATAGTCGTAATGGTGTAGCGCTTTCTCCTGATAGTTCACTTCCCTTCACCAGTCATATATTTGAAATTCCCGCCTGTATTCACATAAGTGTGGCCCTGTACGATTCAGGCACGATAGGATCACACCACATGTGTCACACCAAGACACCGGTTAGTATATGGATATGTTCAATACACACACACAGGCTCTATGTTGACTCGTATATGAAAGGTATGCCAACTTTGTATGTTAAGAAAATTACACACCAAGTTGTTGATTCTATGGAACCGGTGTGGTGAGGCAAGCCATTTCCTGACCCGAGTGGTTCACACACACGGCCAGGCATCACCAGTTTTTGTATTGCGTCCTAATTCACAATGGGATCGAACTATGATCTGCATCATTTAGGCATTATAGGTGGAGGGCACCAGATGGAGGACTCCACGTGGAAACTCCAGTTTAATTGAATTAATTAGTGTAATTTACTGTTCTAGTGCAATGTAACAGAACACATCGTCTTATTAACAACCACTAAAGTAAATAAACAGAGACACTGTCGCATCTGTGCAAACAGTGACGCTTGTCACACACAGCTCGTACAGAGCTTCCACTTCTGGCGCCAACGCCACCTTAAGCCAACAAACATCAAGTGGAATCCCACTGTAAAAGTTGAAAGAGAAAATCCGGGTTACCCTCGCTAGATGTAGGGATGTGCTAACCATATTCCATTATGTTGTACCGCTTACTTTTCAGTAAGATGACTTTTAAGAGATTATTTTTTTTAAATGTTACAAGCGGGGGGAACCTTACCTTTGATTTCGGTAGTTATTCCAAACAGGAATATTATGTTCAATTATCGATGTGGAATTAAATTGATTACTCCTGAAACTACTTCAAGGTGGCGATGGGGAGAGCCAACGACCGCTGGAGGACCAGACTTAGAGGGAGGAAGAGATTGGAGGGGAAACAGGGAAGAAAGAATATATGTTTGGCATTCCACTCTACAAGAGTGGAATGAAAGGGGTGCGTGAAGGAAGATATTGTAGAAGAGTTGGAAGGAAATAATAGTAGAGAGGGATAGGGAATGGTTGTAATAATGTAATAGAGGGAGGGAGGAAAGATTTATGGAAGGAGGGAAGCTGAAGGCTGTGAGGGATGCCTGGTGGGAGGGAAGCTTGGAGAGACGGAAGTATGGAGGGAGGATAAAATGGAATGGGGAAGGGGAAGAGAACTATCAGGAGAAAGCGCCAAGCTATTACGACTATATAGCACTTGGAAGGGGTCAGGATAAGGATTTGGGATGGGACGGTGGGAAGGAATGGTGCCCAACCACTTGGACGATCGGGGATTGAACTCAGACCTGCATGAAGCGAGACCGTCGCTCTACCATCCAGCCCAAGTGGTTGGGCGTGGAATAGGGAAGAGAAGCATGAAGAGAGATAGGGAAACCTGTAAGGTGGAAGGGAGGGAGAGAAGGAAGCCTGAATGGAGGGAGAGAAGCAAGCCTGAATGGGGAGAGAGAAGCTTGAAGGGAGGGAGGGAGGTAGGGAGGGACTTTCTCTGGCACTAACCTTTCAGGACCTAGTTGTCGCAACCGGTGTGTGTCCACGAGGTCGCTTTATGTACCAACTTTAGCGGTCCTCGTGAGTCATCACGCTGGCTTACCCCAGCATTTGTTTCTCCAAGTGTAACCGTATATCTAACAAACACAATCCGCCATACTGGTAACGGGTGCCGCACTTTGTATCAAAGATACAATGATATTTGCCAGCTCTTCAATCTCCTCGGATAGTAACGGAGGAGTATATTAGCACATACATGCTAAACAAGACATTTATATACAAGATGCGCCATCGCATACGACGAATGAAATCTTGTTGTGTAATGTTTGATATTTGCCTCTAACCAGTTAAATTGTAGTACAGCATCGTTAATATTTGGCGCTGCCCCTGGCAACACCAGCCGGTCTGACAGCAAAAGCCTCTCAAATACAAACGAGTAGTATTTGAATGTAGATGACATTACAAATATGGCAGGAGAACTCCGGAAGAAGGTACAAGAGTTGCAGCTGCAAATCATTACCACAGTAGAAAGGAAACTTTTTGGAATACTGTAAAAGAAGATAGTCTTTGAAAGGATAGAAAGAAACAGTAGCTCACAGAAGTGGCGGTCACGCTGCCCTATCAATTCGCCCCTCAGGACAAAATTAAAAACAAAAACAGGGATGTAGAGGAAACAGCACTGTTACCACCGACCCATTTGACTACATTATTTGCCCCCCTAATAATGGAGAACGTAAGGATAGTGGTCATATCGCTAGCAAACGGCAGGAGATCCAGGGAAGAGCATGACATTAACAACAGAAACCTGTTACAGGTCTTAAAGGAGACAAACAACACCGTCACAAGTGGAATGAGGACTAAGCTTCTAACTCTTATCAGTTTTATGCATAGGAATAAATACTCTATAAGGATCACCATGACGGGGAGAGCAAAATTGGTGGATGCGATAGATACGTAATTCCTAAAGCATTGTTAGGCTTTGTGTTTAAGCAGTGAGGGGGGATATTGAAAAGTAATAATGAGTAGGCAATGGAAGTCGGTGACTACATCATATTAGTCGTCGATTTTACATTGTTAAAATGAAGGAATAAGAGTTGTTTAATGATTCCAGGAGGAAAGAGACTACAGTAGACAAGCACTGCCGGATTTAGGCATAAGCTAAGCTACCTACAGCTTATGGCCTCACAATCTGCAAACTAACGTAAATTTAGCCTCATTAAATTTAAGATTTTTGTATATATAAATTCAACGTTTTGTACATATATTCTGCATATCTTAAATTCATTAAAACATTTTCGTTGAATTATTGTTTTCAGTGTGTAATATATTATAATCTTTGAGAGAGAACAAGCCAGACAAACGACAAATATGCATTTATTTGAAAAGCATTTGTAGTTTTCACTTTAAATACCTTGCTATTAAATAACTAAAAGGCACATATAATTTTTGTTTTTTTGTGGCGACCCAAGGTCCTGTTTTGGTTCACACCTTTGAGAGACCTTATGGAGTAACTTTTTAACGCGGGGCCTTCAAGCTTAACATAGCTTAGGGCCTCGCCAAGTCTAAATCAGGCACTGTAAGGAAGACTTGAGAAGGACAAGTTCTTTGCTTCATGAAGTCCAGGGGAAGAGTGACGTAGCTAGGAAGACAAAAAATGAGATCATAGAATATATTACCAAGTTAGGCATAAAATACAGGAAAATACAGACCTCTTTGAAAAGAGGTTTATGAGAAGAGCCAGACTAATTTAAATGAAAAACATTTAGAGCGCGGTGTCTGGAGGCGAATAGTGAGGTATTACTATTCCTATACCAGTAAGGGCCAGTAAGAAATACTCTTGACTCAAGACAGAATATTTCGGAAAAAGCTGTTGAACAATTTGAGCTGCTGCAGTCACATAAAGTGGTAAACAACAGCGAAGGATCTGGTGATCAAGCCAAAACGTGAAGTTAGTGTCCTTACAGACAGTGCCAAGATCTGTAAAGAACTCGTAGGAGATGCAGATATTTAGATTCTAACTAAAGACAACTGGCTTTGACGACAGTAGACGGTGAAAATTACTATTGGTGACAGATCAGTGACTGAGGAAGAGGTACAAAAACACTTGATGGAGCTAGACGTAGGTAAAGTAGTAGGATACTGAAAGAAACAGCGGGGATACTAAGTAATTAACTATCTAAAGCGTATAATGTTACATTATACAATATGAATACCCCAGAAATTTTAAAATAAACGTTAATGTAGACAAAAATAAAGTTATAGTAGTGGAAAGAGAAGGAAATTGTATGCGAGACATGTGCGGTCGATCAGTTTGTGATGTATGTAAAAATGAAATTTATGAAATCGATATTGAGAGTAGGGTCAGTTAGGGGAAGGAAAGTGGCTACTGCACTGGAAGTCATGGTTATGAAAAGCAAGGTAGTTAGGAACAGATACAGCCAGAGGTCTGCGTGAAGGCTTGGTAGTGCCGGCTCTTCTGTGTGTGGTCGATGTGGTATGAACGTGAAGAAACCAGTAAGATTGAGCACTAGAAATAACAATCTGAGAAGCATGTGTGGTGTTAAGAGAACAGTTGGAATAAGAAATAAGAATATTTTTATATGTGGCGTGATTGGGAGCACATTTTTACATAGTTTTGGTTATGTTGAACAAAAAACAGCCAAAGAGTGTGATAAGAGGCTATTTAACGGATGGAGAAGAACGCCAGGAAGGTGGGTGGACATGGCGAGCGTGAGGAAGTGGGGTGTGAAGAAGGCTGGCTGGAAGCAGTTTATAAGAAGTGACGGAATGTAATGAATATGACAATGAATATAGTACATCTGGTCTTATAGAGTGGTTGTCTACTGCTGGAGTGTGGTATTTATATCCGTATATTGTGTCCATTTATAATAAATTATAAATGGACACAATATATTTAGCTTTTTGTTCTCAGAGCTGGTGAGATATATATATATATATATATATATATATATATATATATATATATATATATATATATATATATATATATATATATATATATAAGCTATGTTATAGTTTCCCTTTGTCGGGGAACAGGAAACCTGATTGGTTTATCTAAGTCTCCCCCTAGGCCAACGGCTGATCTTTCCCAGGATACAGCCCCAACTGTTATCAACTCCCAACTTGATAAACACTTGAGCTGGACTGTAGAGCGACCGTCTCACTTCATGCACGTCCGCGTTCAATCCCCGACAGTCCAAGTGGCAGGGCACTATTCCTTTCCCCCGTCCCATCCCAAATCCTTATCCTGACCTCTCCAAAGTGCTATATAGTCGTAATGGCTTGGCGCTTTTTCCAAAGTACCTATTTCCTGTTAAGTGAACAGAAGCAGCAGGTGTTAGGAGGCGTGCGCAAACGTCTCGCCACGTATCAGAACCTAATAATTACACGAGGAAGGATGCAAAGATGAACAACACATTCACAATAAAAAGGAATATGTTGAATCGACTAACAATATAAGTTATAAGATACAAAATAAACCCTTTGTGAAACCTGAATCAGGAATAATAATTTTATCTCCATTGAGCTAATAAATACAATAAAGGAGTAAACAAATTCGTGTGTCTTAAAACGCTAGCAACACAATATTAACATGAAAACAACACAATAATCCATTGGAAACGGTGCAAATACCATTTGCAAGAGAAGCCTACCTGTTGAAATCCGAGGCGGTGGATGGAAGCTGGTACACATACCCCACACTGTGCTTAGCACCTGTTGAACACAAGACAAATACTGTACTAGCAGAACCATGTCAGAATAGCTACTGACTAGAATAGATAGAAGCTACGGCAACATTGCCTAACTTGTGATGAGTGCTCTTAATTACGAAAAGGGGAGGTTTCGTCAGTTTTTGTCTCGCTATAACCGACCCGCGCTACCTCAAGCGTCTGCCGAGATGGACGCTGACCCCTGTGTGATATGGTAATGGGTGACCGTTGTTGGTGACACTTTGTAACGGTTACCTTCCCAATGTAACGATTGTGAACACCATGGTAACGATTGTAACATGAAACAACTCACTGTAATATATGCGTGTTATAAACGTGTAACCCTCAGGCTGTAAAGACTTGCATTGATATAACTCCAAAGAACTGGAAGAGTCCGCCCTCACAGCAGAAAATGCTCAAATAATTGTCAGTGGGAGAGGGGGGGAGAAATGACCAAGATGTTAAAGATGACAGTTTTACAGTCAATTACAGAACCTCGATGGTAAGATAGTGGTAAAACAAACAAATGCTGCCACCACTCCTCCTGGAACTTTAATAATTAGGCTAATTGGCTCTAGAGGAGACTAGTCAGCTAACACAGAGTGCTTAAGAGAATATAACCTTTTAATACTTAATGGATGAATGGAATTCTTTTTACATTTTTTTTATGAATTACAAGGGGGATTATATGTACTCATAAAAATGCTCATAAGATCACAGGTAATGTCCAAAGCAATTATAGATCTATGTCTCAAATAATTAAAGGACAGAATATGTAAAATACACAGGAGATAATTAATGATTGTCCAGTGAATGAACTTTAAAACTCCAAAAGGCGGAGTTTTCCCACAAAACTGGATACTCCTGACAAGCCTACCGAGGGGAGACGTGACAGGCTTAGTCTCTCGTAATTCAAAACGACAGTAAACCTCACGCCCTCGAATCGGCCAGAGGAAAACAATTAAAAGTATATGACTTCTAGCTGAGAGTTGAGACGTACCATGGCATGACCCATGACGAGGTGAGAAGAAGAGGGGGAGAAAGGGAGGAGGAAGCGAGGAAGGAAAAGGGAGAGGAGGAAGAGAGATGGGGAGAGGCCTAACATGCCTGGCTGTTACAAACTGGTGGTGATGGGGGACAGTTGGTGGTGATGGGTGACAGTTGGAAACACCTGTACAGTTACATTTTAGCCCCAGACTAGTACACCTTCCTTTAGGCCCCTGAAGAGGCTGCAGGAAGCTCACTGCTCTTCAGTATTTCCCAGTGTCGGGCAGCCGGGGCGCCTTCCATCCCTTCATCCTCGTCGCCCCTCATCAACAACAACAACAACAACCAATAACAACAACAACCTTCCTTTAACAGGATCCCAACACCTTTGATCAAGTCTCTCTTAACATACAGCTCTCCAACCATGCATGCAACTTCAGCTGTCTTGTCTCTATCATACTAGATAATTCCTATGTAAAATAAATATTGTTATGAACTTCGAAATATGACCTTTTTAATATTTTCCTTCTCCACTACCACGACACTTAAGGCAGCTAATGTGTTTAGTGGTATGTATTCTAGATGTTCTCATATAAAGGGTGCACTGTATAATCAGGGGAAACCTTTGTCGTTTTGTGTCTGCATGATGTATCAGTTACCTGTTGCTCTTGTTCACAGTCGGAACACTTCTTTCCAAGTCTTCTGCTGTACTCTCATCCTACCACACTACAAGAGACTTCAATATTGTAATCAATTAGTAACCCTAATCATCCGCTGGTTGTGATTAGATTAGAGCTATGTATAGGTTCACCTTGTATCCCGATCTCACTGGATAGTTGGTCATACACGGAATCAGGAATATACGAGTCTAGACGCTTTACTGTAACTCGTTATTAAGCTAACGAATTTGGAGGGTTCAGTTCCTCAACACATTATGTGCCTGCTAACTTTGTGCCTAAGCACTCATAGAGGGTCCAGGTAGTACAATCGGGTTCGTTCTCGCCTCCCAATCGAGAATTCTGGGTTTGAATCCCAGGCGGGATAGAAATGGGTGTGCACGTTTCCCATCACCTCATCCCCTTATCCACCTATCAGTAAATAGGTACCCAGGAGTTAGTCAGTTTGTTGAAGGGGCTGCATCCTGGGGAAAGTCAGTAATTCGAGATCACCCCACTTCCCTGGGGGGGGGGGGTGAGGGGGTGGCTTCAATGTAAGCCTAACATGTACTGTATGTATAAACTGGCTGCCCCCAGACTTACGACGAACCCTTCTCCCTTTAACAGTGGATGGCGGGAGGGGGCCCATCCCTCCGGGAAAAAAACTAGGCGGAAGAGGGGGAGGTGGTGGAGTTGTCAAAGTTTAAGGCTTGGAGACTGTTGTGGAACTGAAGGGAGGGGCTAGAGTATAGTGCGATGCAACACACGAGTACATGTCATGTCAGATAAGAGTTTAAAAAAGGGAACCTGACACCTTCTTGCCTTGGGGAAAGTTGTACGATTGCAGTGTTATAAGTTGAGGATAGCTTGTTCAAATTTATAATGCATGTAAATGCGGGAGAAGGTAGGGTGAACCTCACCGCAGTTGATGCAACAAGTTTGGGGAGAAGAGCAATCTGTTTGAGCATGGTCAGGGTTACCCCACAAGGGGCAAACGGGCATCTCACTACTAAATTCTAAGGAAACTTGTCCATATTTCCAACACATATTGCAAAGGCATGGATTGAGGGTGCGGGGGTGGGGGGTGGGGGGTGGGAGATATATATTCTATCATGAAAAGCCGTCATCCTTTGCTGTTGTGGTATTGATTTTACATTGTTCATCTTGTAATTAATACTGTAGTGCGATATCTAGGGCTACCATTTGTAGGTTTAAAATGTCTAATACAAACAGTTGTCCAATGAGTTTTAATAGGAAATATCATCCACCAAGCACCATTGTACAATTATATTAATTGATAGTATATGGATTGTGCAGAACTGCTTAGAATGATCTTTAACCCTTGGCTATATTGGTCATGTCAAATACCTGCACGTTGAATGCTCAAAGACCCTTTCCTTATTCAGTGTTGTCACATACCTCATGGGGGTATGGATAGGCAAACACTCATTCGGTTAAACTTGCCTTGTAGTACTTTCAGAGCTGAGTAATTTGGAATCTGGTTAGCACTTTCCAAATAAATTGACCTTTAAAGTGAATTCCTATTTAGGTTTAAAACATTATACCGAATGAGAAAGTCGGATTATATAGCCGAACACCAGAAATGTTGTTATTCAATTTGGTTGCCTAAAGCACATTCAAGGACTACACATTACATGGCATTCCAGGATTCCTCTATACCTTGCCTTATGCTGTAAACATTGCCACAACCCTGTGTTTTATTTATTTAAATGGCCACAGGGAGGCATACAACACTGCAGATTATGATGTCATTAGGTATCCACTGTGTTGACAAGTGGGCTGACTGATGTTCGTTGACACCTGTATCGTGCTTCAATTTAATTGCCAGGAGATCACCCTCTCACTAGACTCGTCTGTAGGAAGTACAGTATAGTATCTCAAATTACCTTGGATCATAAATAGCATAAGACTTGGGGGTAGGAGAGGGTTGCAGTGTTTGTCATGGCTCTCAGTTGTTCCTGGTATTAGGCAATTTAGTTCTGGAATCATTTTTGTTGGCCAATGTTAAACTTTTTCGAAAGTAGATGTTTTTCTGAAAGGGAAGGGGGGGGGGGAACCTCTATGCTTGGATACAGTTATCTAAGTGAATACTTAGATTTATACAGTAGAATAACTACCTTCTTTTCCTTAGTCAAAAAGGTTGCTTGTTTATTTCTAGGGACTTGTATTTTCTTTTATTTTTAACTGCAGCAACTTTCAGTGAATGATAGATTCTTACTGAAAGGACCTTTACTTCATTGTTGTTGCTTTATGGTCATCTCATTGTGTACAGGGATTCCGCGAAGCTTTTGGGGTTAGTCTTTGACACTCGTTTGTCTTGGTCAGCCCATATCTCTTGCCTCCGAGTTGAATGCTCTAAGGCCCTTAACCTCCTTAAGGTTTTGTCCCATACTTCTTGGGGAGCGGATAGGCGCACGCTCCTCTATTTGCACTCCTCTCTCGTCCTGTCTAAACTCAATTATGGTTGCCCTGCATACTCTTCTGCTTCTCGTTCTACTCTTCGCCATCTTGATGCTTTGCACCATACTGGGTTGCGTCTCGGCTCTGGTGGCTTTCGTTCGACTCCCGCCCTTAGTTTGTATGTTGACACTGGCTTTCTCTCTCTTCAGGACTGCCGTGATCGCTACTGTCTTCGCTATCTTGCGCGGTCCTTCCAACATCCTTCCTCTCGCCTCTGTCGTGCATTGACTTTTCCTCCTCCTGTGGTTCCTGTTCCTCTTCATTGTCTCCCACTTTCTGTCCAGTTATCTCGCTTACAGGATTCTCTTTCTGTTCATATTTCTAATGTTTCTCCTCGTATTGTTCCTTCATTATTTCCGTGGAGAGTCCCCCTTCCCAAGTTTTGTACGTCCTTGACTTGTATTACTAAAGCCTTTACCCCTCCTACAATTCTGAAAAGCCTCTTCCTTGAGCACTTTTCTTCGCACTCCCACTCTATTTCCATCTTCCCTGATGGGTCTAAGTCTGCGGATGGTGTGGGCTACTCTGTTGTTTTTCCTGACCGTACTTACATGTGTCGCCTCCCTTCGG
Source organism: Procambarus clarkii (assembly GCF_040958095.1). NCBI lineage: Eukaryota > Metazoa > Arthropoda > Malacostraca > Decapoda > Cambaridae > Procambarus > Procambarus clarkii. The sequence continues at coordinate 17,952,571 of NC_091219.1, forward strand.
AGGCTAGCGTCTTTACGGCAGAACTTTATGCTATTCTCTATGCTCTTCGTCTCTTGCTTACTCATTCTTCCTTTGTGGTTGTAGTTGATTCTCGTAGTGCCCTCATGGCTCTAGGGTCCTTTAATCCTGTCCATCGAGATTCAACATTGGCTGTTTCTTATTTCTAGTAAATTTAAATCAGTAGAGTTTTGCTGGGTTCCCAGCCATATTGGTGTTTCAATGAGCGTGCGGATGCTGCCGCTAAGGAAGCTATCCGTTCTTGTCCCATCTCCCGTAAAGGTATTCCTTATTCCGACTTTTATCCTGTTATTCATTCTTCCCCGTTGGCCCTCTGTGGTTGGTAACAAGCTGCGTACTCTCAAACTTAGTGTGTCCCCGTGGCCTTCCTCCTACCACCGTAACCGGCGGTGGGACACTGCTTTGGCACGGCTGTGGGTTGGTCATACCCGCTTAACCCACGGTCACTTAATGGAGCGCCGCCCTGCTCCTTATTGTCCCTCTTACAGTTGTGCATATCCTTGTTGAATGTCCTGACTTCCAGGACGAGCGTGTGTCTTGCTTTCCGACCGTCCCTCGATAGAATTCTAGGTGAATCGGATACTTTTGACATCGTTCGCCTTATGCGTTTTTGTTCTCGTATTGGCATTCTTGGTGATATTTAGTGCCCTCTGATTATTTAGCACTTTGATGGTGCTACATGGCCTTCCCGGTTTGGTGCCTTCTTTTGGTAATTACCTTACCTTCATTGTTGTTTCATTTTAATGTGGTAGTTGTGATATGGATTGTTCTGGCTCACATGCAAGGTCTTGGAATTTTTTCTGTTTTATATTTACAAATAGTAACAAGACTGGCAATTTCTTGAGTTAGAGATCTGCATTAAGGCCTCAATATTATATTCTTTATTTTTTTTTATAACATGTTATCAGCAATTTTTGTGGTTGGTAATATTTAGATTCATGTCAGTGATGTATATGACAAGGGTTAAGACCACTTGTGGTATGACAGCATTTTTCCCAGTCATTTCTTTAACAAATGAAAGGGTCCTCGTAACCATTCTTTTGTCCTTTCTACCATGTACCTGTTTGTTGCTTCTTGGTCTTTCATTTGGTACTTTGGCTATTAAAACAATGGCCTTTGGTAATGTTGCAATTACCATTTCTAAAAAAAAATGAGCAGGTTCATTAGGCAGGGTTTGTTTTTAGCAAACAAAGTTTTACAAAAAAAATTCCATTCCTTCAGGACCTTGCAGATGTTAGGTCAAACTAATTGACAGTACACTGTAATCTGTTTTGCCCTTTCAAACAATGGTTTTAATCTAGGTAAAATATTTCAGAATATATGAAGTTTGGCAGACAAATCATTTAAGAGCTTTGATTAAATTTAAGTTACCAAAGACTTTGTGAAAACCATGTTGTATAGATGCTTCAGTGTCACTTTTCTAATGTTTTGTAAATTTAACAATGATTAAATTAACTAAATCATAATTTGTACAAACCTTAGGTGTTGCATAGCTTTAAATTTACTTTCAAATATGAAAACTAAAATATTGACTAAAGTGTCTTCCACTTTAATATTTCAGACTAATTTGCAATATTTGTTAGTTTATGTAAATTGAGTAGGTAGTCAACTTTTCAATGCATTTTGCATGCACCTATGTAACAAGTTACAAATAGGTGTAAATTTGACCAAGTATTTATTTTCAAAGTAAAAAAAATTTCAGATGTTTAAACATTGCATCAATACAGTAGTAGTAAACAATTTCCAGCATAATCAGGATAAGGTATATAAAGTAGTTTCATTAAGTTTTATTTAATAAGTTTTACATATAAATATTAGATGTATTATAAATACTATTACTGTTTCAGGTTGTGGGACAGATGCTCCTAGATGAACAGAAGATCCAAAAGGCCAAGACAACTCCAGAGACAATCACCTGTAAAAGAAAAATAAACATTAAACAGGGACACTACTTTTATTATCACCAATGCCTAATAACAAGCCCAAAAAATCCTAACATCCTATCTTTTAAGATAGGCTCAGCAAGGCCTATCCCTTCCTCTGGTTTTATTGCAGAGCTTGTTCCCTGAATGGGTGCATTACATCCACCACTTTAGTGCCATCAACACATTGTACATATGCTTTATTGAAAGCACTGTACAATGCATGCCAGGCACTAAAGTTTTAGATGCATCCACCCATTCAGCAAACAAGCCCTGTGAGAATTAACAATGTAACCATTGTTAAGGGTCCCTAAACCTATGCAAATCTAGTCCATCTATTAGATGGGTAGTAGAGCAAAGCTCTGAAAAAGCCAAGCCAGGGAAGTCTGCAGGACTGCCTGGTCCCCTTTTATGAAATGGGGTAGGAATCAGTACAAACTGCATCATCCCCTGTGGGTTGTAACAGTAGGACATGGTTACACACCTATAAATGGACTAGATAAGAGAAGTAAAATTAGGTCATTGATATAGCTAAAACATCAAATTCAAACTCACCCACTTTTGCAGAGTAAAGGGCCTCACTCCAAGCCAGTCCATGCATCATAATCACTTTCACCTGAAAAATATTTCAACAAATTAATTTCAGATTTAAAGCCAATCTTGCTTTACTTTTCAAATTAGCATTCAGTACTTTACAAATTCAGATGGAAAAAATTTCTTTAAGGAATCTAACTTTCCTACATATTCTAGTAAAGATCTAATTTAGCAATATAAATATATGTCATTTGAGAAACTATCCACAACTGCACTTCAATGGCAATTTACATTTATCTTTAGCCAATGCTATATTGTTTAAGTTATTACTATTTGTTTACTTTCATGCAAATCTATTCAGATTAAACTTTACTACAACTCGCCTGATTCTGTCAGTTGGAAGAGGGACTTCTGGACTTTCCAAACCACATTCTGGAAAACTATATAAATTTAAAACCAAGCTAAAGTAAACATTGAATATTTTTTTTTTTTTACTTTCAAGGGAAAAATACCATCACTTAGAACAAAACTTTTCCTGCCATTAACTTTGACTCATGATTACCCTTAACAGTGTCATACATTTATAGATTAAAGCTTATTTAACAAATATTAACACACTTTCTCCCCCCTTCCTCCCAACTGTTCAGTGTCAAAAGGGAGGGGGGGGGGGTGTCCATTTACTGTACCACTTACATTTTAGTGTGGGCTTCATCCACTATTCTGATGTTAGCTGGAACATTTGTGCCAGCTGCTGGTTTGAAAGGGAGGCATACCATGTGCCAATTCAGGAAGCTTTCCACGTTCCTCACTGCACGTCAGCTCAGGACCTCACTACCATGTTGGGAGGCAGTTGAAGACTAACCAATCAACATCCCAGGCCGGAGAGCAGTGCCAGCTCGGAGAATTTGCCACCTGCAAAAACATTTAATACTCTTAACAATCTACACCATCTATCTCATCTTTACCTAGCCCCCAAACCTTACATTTGTCAGCATTAAACTGCATCTGGTAGTCTTAACCATTTCAAAACTATATAGGCCATCGATATTTTTTATTTGCCAATTCTGCAACTATTGCAGTCTAAACCATAATCTTGCGAATAACCGAGGTCCAAGGAGAGCTTTTAAGCACTACGTACAACACTTCTCCCAACTTAACCCCATTTATACTAATTTCCTTTGGTATAGCCATAACCTAATCAACTTCAGTCAGCATTCCCAATGATCCGAGCCCCTATCAATTTTGTGCCACTATCAAAATCTCTGCTGAAGTCAAGGTACACAAAATCACAAACCTTATCACCATTTCCTCAACCTAATCCATGAACATTTAGTAATAAAACTATGCGATTCATGTATCTAGTTAGGTTTCTCAAAAAGAGTAGAGAAATGGCACTTGCAATGTTAGATTCCAGTAACTTTCCTCACAATAGACTAAGCTAATTGGTCACTAACTTAAGCGTTAAAGTTAGTTCAAACTTTTAATTTAAAACTTGATACATTAGGAAATTTCCACGACCGGCCTTTACCCGACATAATTAAATAGGGTAAAAACGGTATATTAAGTGCAGTAAAACTACGGTAAATTCAACATGATAAACTGGCAAACCACTTCGTTCTATTCAATTTCTTTATTTAATCACTTTGTCCGGCTAGAATTTTTAGATTAGATTAAAGGAACACCCTCCCTGGTAACGGCTGAACTAGTTAACCAAATACAAATATTTAGGTAAAATACTTTCATAAAACCCGTCTACTTCCCCCACCAGTAGACTTCTTCAGCTAAAGGCATAATGTAATGTTCCACTTTAGTAAATAAAGACTTAAAAAAACACTACCCCATCTGTGTAGTTACCGGTTACCTGACATTCTACGCTTAAAATAACCCATCTATTCCCCATAATTGTTCGATATAACTTACCTCTCACCCGCTGGTCGAGTACACAGCAGTATATATCCTCCTCCATCACTCACCGCGTGGATACTATTTCACTCTGGCCGCAAATTGCCTCAAATCACCTACGTTGTCCATAAACATATATAGAAGAGCAACTGATTGATTGATTGATGAAGATTAAGCCACCCAAGAGGTGGCACGGGCATGAATAGCCCGTAAGTGGTGGCCCTTGGTCAACAGTGGCCATAAGATACAGCTTACGCCATCTGTTGACATCAAATTACACTTATAACAAATTACCCCACAAAATACAACTAACGCCATCTCTGTTTTTTCCAACGCACTATAAATAGCCAAACAGCAACCCATAAGGCGGGTTGTTGTGCTCGGGTAGGAGGTTCCAAGCTCCGCCCACAAGTGGTATGGGGTGCATAATAATGGCATATTATTGGTAGAAACTCTTTGTTGACATTCACACCACAGCCAATCACAGGAAGGGATCAGCTAAAGGCTCCATCCACTTATATAATAATAATAATAATAATAATAATTTTTATTTAGGTAAAGGTACATACATAAAGAGATTTTACAAAGTTTGTTGGCTTTATAAATAGAGCTAGTACATACAATGCCTAATGTATGTATGTATGTATGTATGTAAGGAGAGAGAGAGAGAGAGAGAGAGAGAGAGAGAGAGAGAGAGAGAGAGAGAGGAGAGAGAGAGAGAGAGAGAGAGAGAAAGAGATGAAGATCGAGACAGAGAAATAGATATAGACAGAGTCAGGGAGAGAATGTTAGACACAGAGACATATAGATAAGGATATGCAAAGTCAGTGAGAGAATGACAGAGATAGAGCGAGGAAAGAGACAGAGATAGGCTGACACAGAGAATGTCAGAAACGAGGAGAGACAGAGACAGAGGGACAGGGACAGGAGCAGAGGGACAGGGACAGGAGCAGGGGGACAGGGACAGACACAGACACGCACATGGAACACCGAACCTTACACACTCTCTGATATATTGTTTAATTAATAGAGATTATCTAATAAAGCTTATAATTGTATATGTTATCAAAAAGGCATAGATAAAGTTGTTCTTACGTTTTAGTCACATAGATTAGATATTAGTAAAGTTCATTTTATTCAGGAAAGTACATAAATAGTCGATTTACAAACATAATATTGGATTTATAGATAGAGCTAGTACATACAATACCTAAAGCCACTAGTACGCATAGCGTTTCGGGCATATTATTAAGAGAGGAAAGATATTTATATTTAAACAATTGTTTTTTTTTTACCGACGCTCTCCCTATTGATGAGAACTACAACCTAATGAAGATAAATGTTAATTTTATGTAGATACTGTAATAAACGAAAGTTTTTGATGTCATCAGAGAAGCAGAAATATAGGCAAATTTTAAATCCCTTGTCATAAATATAACTGAAGTGAAAGCAAAGATATATGCATTTTGATAGTTACAAAGACAGCTCTTTAACACGGGTGGAACACGAACAAGGGGAACTTAGTACCCAAATGAGCCACAGAGATATTAGAAAGAATTTTTTCAGTGTCAGAGTAGTTAACAAATGGAATGTATTAAGCAGTGATGTGGTGGAGGCTGACTCCATACACAATGTCAAATGTAGATGTGATAGAGCCCAATAGGCTCAGGAACCTGTACACCTGTTGATTGACGGTTGAGAGTCGGGACCAAAGAACCAAAGCTCAACCCCTGCAAGCACAAATTAGGTTAGTACAACTAGGTGAATACAGCTGAGGGGCGGGACCAAACAGCTGAAGCTCAATTCCCTATCTGATCCCTTCCTGTGATTGGCTGTGGTGTGAATGTCAACAAAGAGTTTCTACCAATAATATGCCATTAATTATGCACCCCATACCACTTGTGGGCGGAGCTTGGAACCTCCTACCCGAGCACAACAACCCGCCTTATGGGTTGCTGTTTGGCTATTTATAGTGCGTTGGAAAAAACAGAGATGGCGTTAGTTGTATTTTGTGGGGTAATTTGTTATAAGTGTAATTTGATGTCAACAGATGGCGTAAGCTGTATCTTATGGCCACTGTTGACCAAGGGCCACCACTTACGGGCTATTCATGCCCGTGCCACCTCTTGGGTGGCTTAATCTTCATCAATCAATCAATCAGTTGCTCTTCTATATATGTTTATGGACAACGTAGGTGATTTGAGGCAATTTGCGGCCAGAGTGAAATAGTATCCACGCGGTGAGTGATGGAGGAGGATATATACTGCTGTGTACTCGACCAGCGGGTGAGAGGTAAGTTATATCGAACAATTATGGGGAATAGATGGGTTATTTTAAGCGTAGAATGTCAGGTAACCGGTAACTACACAGATGGGGTAGTGTTTTTTTAAGTCTTTATTTACTAAAGTGGAACATTACATTATGCCTTTAGCTGAAGAAGTCTACTGGTGGGGGAAGTAGACGGGTTTTATGAAAGTATTTTACCTAAATATTTGTATTTGGTTAACTAGTTCAGCCGTTACCAGGGAGGGTGTTCCTTTAATCTAATCTAAAAATTCTAGCCGGACAAAGTGATTAAATAAAGAAATTGAATAGAACGAAGTGGTTTGCCAGTTTATCATGTTGAATTTACCGTAGTTTTACTGCACTTAATATACCGTTTTTACCCTATTTAATTATGTCGGGTAAAGGCCGGTCGTGGAAATTTCCTAATGTATCAAGTTTTAAATTAAAAGTTTGAACTAACTTTAACGCTTAAGTTAGTGACCAATTAGCTTAGTCTATTGTGAGGAAAGTTACTGGAATCTAACATTGCAAGTGCCATTTCTCTACTCTTTTTGAGAAACCTAACTAGATACATGAATCGCATAGTTTTATTACTAAATGTTCATGGATTAGGTTGAGGAAATGGTGATAAGGTTTGTGATTTTGTGTACCTTGACTTCAGCAGAGATTTTGATAGTGGCACAAAATTGATAGGGGCTCGGATCATTGGGAATGCTGACTGAAGTTGATTAGGTTATGGCTATACCAAAGGAAATTAGTATAAATGGGGTTAAGTTGGGAGAAGTGTTGTACGTAGTGCTTAAAAGCTCTCCTTGGACCTCGGTTATTCGCAAGATTATGGTTTAGACTGCAATAGTTGCAGAATTGGCAAATAAAAAATATCGATGGCCTATATAGTTTTGAAATGGTTAAGACTACCAGATGCAGTTTAATGCTGACAAATGTAAGGTTTGGGGGCTAGGTAAAGATGAGATAGATGGTGTAGATTGTTAAGAGTATTAAATGTTTTTGCAGGTGGCAAATTCTCCGAGCTGGCACTGCTCTCCGGCCTGGGATGTTGATTGGTTAGTCTTCAACTGCCTCCCAACATGGTAGTGAGGTCCTGAGCTGACGTGCAGTGAGGAACGTGGAAAGCTTCCTGAATTGGCACATGGTATGCCTCCCTTTCAAACCAGCAGCTGGCACAAATGTTCCAGCTACCATCAGAATAGTGGATGAAGCCCACACTAAAATGTAAGTGGTACAGTAAATGGACACCCCCCCCCCCCTCCCTTTTGACACTGAACAGTTGGGAGGAAGGGGGGAGAAAGTGTGTTAATATTTGTTAAATAAGCTTTAATCTATAAATGTATGACACTGTTAAGGGTAATCATGAGTCAAAGTTAATGGCAGGAAAAGTTTTGTTCTAAGTGATGGTATTTTTCCCTTGAAAGTAAAAAAAAAAAAATATTCAATGTTTACTTTAGCTTGGTTTTAAATTTATATAGTTTTCCAGAATGTGGTTTGGAAAGTCCAGAAGTCCCTCTTCCAACTGACAGAATCAGGCGAGTTGTAGTAAAGTTTAATCTGAATAGATTTGCATGAAAGTAAACAAATAGTAATAACTTAAACAATATAGCATTGGCTAAAGATAAATGTAAATTGCCATTGAAGTGCAGTTGTGGATAGTTTCTCAAATGACATATATTTATATTGCTAAATTAGATCTTTACTAGAATATGTAGGAAAGTTAGATTCCTTAAAGAAATTTTTTCCATCTGAATTTGTAAAGTACTGAATGCTAATTTGAAAAGTAAAGCAAGATTGGCTTTAAATCTGAAATTAATTTGTTGAAATATTTTTCAGGTGAAAGTGATTATGATGCATGGACTGGCTTGGAGTGAGGCCCTTTACTCTGCAAAAGTGGGTGAGTTTGAATTTGATGTTTTAGCTATATCAATGACCTAATTTTACTTCTCTTATCTAGTCCATTTATAGGTGTGTAACCATGTCCTACTGTTACAACCCACAGGGGATGATGCAGTTTGTACTGATTCCTACCCCATTTCATAAAAGGGGACCAGGCAGTCCTGCAGACTTCCCTGGCTTGGCTTTTTCAGAGCTTTGCTCTACTACCCATCTAATAGATGGACTAGATTTGCATAGGTTTAGGGACCCTTAACAATGGTTACATTGTTAATTCTCACAGGGCTTGTTTGCTGAATGGGTGGATGCATCTAAAACTTTAGTGCCTGGCATGCATTGTACAGTGCTTTCAATAAAGCATATGTACAATGTGTTGATGGCACTAAAGTGGTGGATGTAATGCACCCATTCAGGGAACAAGCTCTGCAATAAAACCAGAGGAAGGGATAGGCCTTGCTGAGCCTATCTTAAAAGATAGGATGTTAGGATTTTTTGGGCTTGTTATTAGGCATTGGTGATAATAAAAGTAGTGTCCCTGTTTAATGTTTATTTTTCTTTTACAGGTGATTGTCTCTGGAGTTGTCTTGGCCTTTTGGATCTTCTGTTCATCTAGGAGCATCTGTCCCACAACCTGAAACAGTAATAGTATTTATAATACATCTAATATTTATATGTAAAACTTATTAAATAAAACTTAATGAAACTACTTTATATACCTTATCCTGATTATGCTGGAAATTGTTTACTACTACTGTATTGATGCAATGTTTAAACATCTGAAATTTTTTTTACTTTGAAAATAAATACTTGGTCAAATTTACACCTATTTGTAACTTGTTACATAGGTGCATGCAAAATGCATTGAAAAGTTGACTACCTACTCAATTTACATAAACTAACAAATATTGCAAATTAGTCTGAAATATTAAAGTGGAAGACACTTTAGTCAATATTTTAGTTTTCATATTTGAAAGTAAATTTAAAGCTATGCAACACCTAAGCTTTGTACAAATTATGATTTAGTTAATTTAATCATTGTTAAATTTACAAAACATTAGAAAAGTGACACTGAAGCATCTATACAACATGGTTTTCACAAAGTCTTTGGTAACTTAAATTTAATCAAAGCTCTTAAATGATTTGTCTGCCAAACTTCATATATTCTGAAATATTTTACCTAGATTAAAACCATCATTGTTTGAAAGGGCAAAACAGATTACAGTGTACTGTCAATTAGTTTGACCTAACATCTGCAAGGTCCTGAAGGAATGGAATTTTTTTTGTAAAACTTTGTTTGCTAAAAACAAACCCTGCCTAATGAACCTGCTCATTTTTTTTAGAAATGGTAATTGCAACATTACCAAAGGCCATTGTTTTAATAGCCAAAGTACCAAATGAAAGACCAAGAAGCAACAAACAGGTACATGGTAGAAAGGACAAAAGAATGGTTACGAGGACATTTGTTAAAGAAATGACTGGGGAAAATGCTGTCATACCACAAGTGGTCTTAACCCTTGTCATATACATCACTGACATGAATCTAAATATTACCAACCACAAAAATTGCTGATAACATGTTATAAAACAAATAAAGAATATAATATTGAGGCCTTAATGCAGATCTCTAACTCAAGAAATTGCCAGTCTTGTTACTATTTGTAAATATAAAACAGAAAAAATTCCAAGACCTTGCATGTGAGCCAGAACAATCCATATCACAACTACCACATTAAAATGAAACAACAATGAAGGTAAGGTAATTACCAAAAGAAGGCACCAAACCGGGAAGGCCATGTAGCACCATCAAAGTGCTAAATAATCAGAGGGCACTAAATATCACCAAGAATGCCAGTACGAGAACAAAAACGCATAAGGCGAACGATGTCAAAAGTATTCGATTCACCTAGAATTCTATCGAGGGACAAGTGACTGCGAGGGACGGTCGGAAAGCAAGACACACGCTCGTCCTGGAAGTCAGGACATTCAACAAGGATATGCACAACTGTAAAAGGGACAATAAGGAGCAGGGCGGCGCTCCATTAAGTGACCGTGGGTTAAGCGGGTATGACCAACCCACAGCCGTGCCAAAGCAGTGTCCCACCGCCGGTTACGGTGGTAGGAGGAAGGCCACGGGGACACACTAAGTTTGAGAGTACGCAGCTTGTTACCAACCACAGAGGGCCAACGGGGAAGAATGAATAACAGGATAAAAGTCGGAATAAGGAATACCTTTACGGGAGATGGGACAAGAACGGATAGCTTCCTTAGCGGCAGCATCCGCACGCTCATTGAAACACCAATATGGCTGGGAACCCAGCAAAACTCTACTGATTTAAATTTACTAGAAATAAGAAACAGCCAATGTTGAATCTCGATGGACAGGATTAAAGGACCCTAGAGCCATGAGGGCACTACGAGAATCAACTACAACCACAAAGGAAGAATGAGTAAGCAAGAGACGAAGAGCATAGAGAATAGCATAAAGTTCTGCCGTAAAGACGCTAGCCTCCGAAGGGAGGCGACACATGTAAGTACGGTCAGGAAAAACAACAGAGTAGCCCACACCATCCGCAGACTTAGACCCATCAGGGAAGATGGAAATAGAGTGGGAGTGCGAAGAAAAGTGCTCAAGGAAGAGGCTTTTTAGAATTGTAGGAGGGGTAAAGGCTTTAGTAATACAAGTCAAGGACGTACAAAACTTGGGAAGGGGGACTCTCCACGGAAATAATGAAGGAACAATACGAGGAGAAACATTAGAAATATGAACAGAAAGAGAATCCTGTAAGCGAAGATAACTGGACAGAAAGTGGGAGACAATGAAGAGGAACAGGAACCACAGGAGGAGGAAAAGTCAATGCACGACAGAGGCGAGAGGAAGGATGTTGGAAGGACCGCGCAAGATAGCGAAGACAGTAGCGATCACGGCAGTCCTGAAGAGAGAGAAAGCCAGTGTCAACATACAAACTAAGGGCGGGAGTCGAACGAAAGCCACCAGAGCCGAGACGCAACCCAGTATGGTGCAAAGCATCAAGATGGCGAAGAGTAGAACGAGAAGCAGAAGAGTATGCAGGGCAACCATAATTGAGTTTAGACAGGACGAGAGAGGAGTGCAAATAGAGGAGCGTGCGCCTATCCGCTCCCCAAGAAGTATGGGACAAAACCTTAAGGAGGTTAAGGGCCATAGAGCATTCAACTCGGAGGCAAGAGATATGGGCTGACCAAGACAAACGAGTGTCAAAGACTAACCCCAAAAGCTTCGCGGAATCCCTGTACACAATGAGATGACCATAAAGCAACAACAATGAAGTAAAGGTCCTTTCAGTAAGAATCTATCATTCACTGAAAGTTGCTGCAGTTAAAAATAAAAGAAAATACAAGTCCCTAGAAATAAACAAGCAACCTTTTTGACTAAGGAAAAGAAGGTAGTTATTCTACTGTATAAATCTAAGTATTCACTTAGATAACTGTATCCAAGCATAGGGGTTCCCCCCCCCCTTCCCTTTCAGAAAAACATCTACTTTCGAAAAAGTTTAACATTGGCCAACAAAAATGATTCAGAACTAAATTGCCTAATACCAGGAACAACTGAGAGCCATGACAAACACTGCAACCCTCTCCTACCCCCAAGTCTTATGCTATTTATGATCCAAGGTAATTTGAGATACTATACTGTACTTCCTACAGACGAGTCTAGTGAGAGGGTGATCTCCTGGCAATTAAATTGAAGCACGATACAGGTGTCAACGAACATCAGTCAGCCCACTTGTCAACACAGTGGATAACTAATGACATCATAATCTGCAGTGTTGTATGCCTCCCTGTGGCCATTTAAATCAATAAAACACAGGGTTGTGGCAATGTTTACAGCATAAGGCAAGGTATAGAGGAATCCTGGAATGCCATGTAATGTGTAGTCCTTGAATGTGCTTTAGGCAACCAAATTGAATAACAACATTTCTGGTGTTCGGCTATATAATCTGACTTTCTCATTCGGTATAATGTTTTAAACCTAAATAGGAATTCACTTTAAAGGTCAATTTATTTGGAAAGTGCTAACCAGATTCCAAATTACTCAGCTCTGAAAGTACTACAAGGCAAGTTTAACCGAATGAGTGTTTGCCTATCCATACCCCCATGAGGTATGTGACAACACTGAATAAGGAAAGGGTCTTTGAGCATTCAACGTGCAGGTATTTGACATGACCAATATAGCCAAGGGTTAAAGATCATTCTAAGCAGTTCTGCACAATCCATATACTATCAATTAATATAATTGTACAATGGTGCTTGGTGGATGATATTTCCTATTAAAACTCATTGGACAACTGTTTGTATTAGACATTTTAAACCTACAAATGGTAGCCCTAGATATCGCACTACAGTATTAATTACAAGATGAACAATGTAAAATCAATACCACAACAGCAAAGGATGACGGCTTTTCAACAACCGACAAACACGCAGGTCTAACACCAGCCATCCCGAGAGAGGACGTCCCAAGCATGTACACCCCACAACTTTACATCACCTTTGCTACCTCACGCGACCACGCAACAGCATGAGGATGCCATACTCCCAAACCAACTCCTTGCACTTTGAGGCTTTAACAACTCAACATTTAAAAAGTTGATTTAAAAAATCAAACACCTGAATTTTTCCCTAATTAAATTTGCTAGGGAAATGCACACCAAGCCATGAAACTTACAATGAAGATGAACAAACTACACACAACTGTCATCAAACTTCCACATACCACCCCCCTCTCACTCCTGCCCTCCCTCCTTAGGTGCTCTGATTGGCTGAGCACCTGAGCCACCACCACTCACCTCTTGTTGTGAGAGCCTAAAGCATGTTTGGTTGCACTTTAAAAGTTCCCGAGTGTACTCGCCTAATTGTGAGTACCGCCTGCCCGGTTCACCATTTTGTTTTTCAATCTACCTCAATTTACCCCTTTACAGTCAAATATTATGCAAAATTCTGTTTAAGACTTGTCCCTTCTTAACTTAAATAACTGCTTTGGCCATCTGCAATCTTTCTAGGTGGGTAAAAATGACTCTTGAGGCCAGAAAGGACTTATCAGACGGCGATCATAACAATACGGTACACACACAAAATCACAACCTGATATACACCAAGCAGAAAATCCACTGGAGCTGTGAGGCGACGTAAACCCTTGCCCAAGGCACTGGCAGCTGCATACTCTACCACAGTATATTACTGACTTTGTAAAAGTCTTACAACCGGATTTCCCCATAAATCACAGCAAGTTTTGAGGCCCCTCCTTGAGTCAACGTCTTACGTAAGACCTACAAGCACTCAGGTGAAGGCTGAAGCAGTTCAACACCATACGCCCCAACTTCAAATACACAGTTGAGAGGCGGGACCAAAACGTGATTTTCTGTGTGTGCCTGAAGTTGGGGCATACGGTCTTGCTTCACCCTTCACTTTACCCTTCACCGGTGTACTTCAGGGGTTTTATTTAATACTGGGACTGGCTTCAGTAGGGCCTCCAGACTTTCTGTGGCTTCACAAGTGTCACGTGAATCCCCTGCATAGCAGTGGAACTGCCTTTTCCCTTCACCTTCAATGCCTCTGCACTGGAAGTATACATCTACACCAGCCCAGAAGAGTCATCAGTCCTGCCACCTCTCCATACCCCCCAGGGCCTGGCACGGCCTGGTACGACTCAGAGGCAAGCCGGGCGCCACTGCTAACTGGCAGTTTGTCCCCACAAACAAGCAGTTAGCCGCCTTCAACTGACAGTGGTACAGCTCAACACAAAGGCACCGCCAGCCACAACGAGCAGTTTGCTAGTTGACCAGATGTCCACCTCGTGTTGACACTGGATGAGTCATCACCGCCGGACTATATAAAGAGCGCTGCCTCCCTGGAGAGGCAATCTCTCCCTCAGTGCTCTAGGATCACCTTCGTGTCTCTAACCCGTCGTCCACTTCCAGCCAACGTCGTGTGACTGATGCCATGGTGGTATGGTAGCTGTCTTCAGAACACCAGTATATCTTCATACTTTTATTCATTGCTTATAGTTTATTTTTTGCATTTAAGGTCATACTAACTTGTTCACCTTTGCATTACATGATAGTCAAGTATTGTCATGTGTTATTTTTGTTCATTACTATTTCAGTAAATTGTTTAATTATTTATTTGATAATTTTCATTTGTTTCCACCTGCAACTTACACACTGCAAGGCCAACAGCAGCATTTCTTTCATTTATGTGAGGGAGAGCCATACCATCTTGGTTCAGTATAGCTGTGATACCATAACCCGTCACACAAGATATCCAGTTGTAAGACTTTTACCATCAGTGGTGGTAGAGTATGCAACTGGCAATGCCTTTGTTACAGGTTCGCTTCATCTCACAGCCCCAGTGGATTTTCTCACACATTTGAATACATGAAACAACTTTATTTGATACATTCCAAACCAAAGTACTGTACAGTACAGTAATTATCAAACCATCAAATGTGTGGGATAATCATAGTGCGCTAAATATCACTAACGTCGCCAATACAAGAACAAAAACGTATACGGCGAACAATATTAAAGGTATTGAATTTACCAAGAATTTTATCGAGGGACAATTCACAGTGAGGGATGGTCGGGAAGCAAGACACGTAAGTCCTGGAAGTCAGGACATGTAGAGACAACGGTTTGGACAATAAGAAGCAGGGCAGCGCTCCATTAAGTGCCCGTGAGTTAAACGTGTATGACCAATATACAATCTCGCCAGAGCCGTTTCCCACCACCGGTTACGGTGGTAGGAGGAAGGCCACGGGAACACACTACTCTTAAGAGCACGCAATTTGTTACCAGTAACAGAAGACCAACAACCCTGACAACGGGCAAGAATGGGGAAATGAATAACTGGGTAAAAGTCATAATAAGGAATACCTTTACGGGAGATGGGACAGGTGCGGATAGCTTCCTTAGCGGCAGTGTCCGCACGCTCATTTAAGAACGCACCAATATGGGTGGGAATCCAGCGAAATTCCACTGTTTTAAATCTACTGGAGATAAGAAACAGCCAATGTTGAATTTCAACTACCAAAGGATGGACTGGATTAAAGGATTCTAGAGCCATGAGGGCACTGCAAGTGTCAACTACAAACACAGAGGAGGATTGACAGCGAGAAAAGAGTTGATGAAGAGCATAGAGAATAGCATAAACTTCTGCCATGAAGATGCTAGTCTCTGGTGGCAGGAGACACAAAGGTGCAGTCAGGAAAAACAACAGAGTAGCCTACACCGTCTGCAGACTTAAGACCCATTGGTGAAGACGGAAATAGAGTGGAAGTGTGAAGAAAAGTGTTCAAGGAAAAGGTGATTTAGAACTGTAGGAGGGGTAAAAGTTTTAGTCATGTGGGTCAAGGCTTACAGAATTTAGGAACGGGGACCCCTCCATAGGGGCAAAGACGGAATGACACGAGGGGAAATATTGGTAACACAAACTGAAAGAGCATTTTGTAAGAGAGACAACCGTACAGAAAGAGATAGGTGGTGAAGGGGAACAGGAACCACAGGATGGGTAAAGGTCAAGGCATGACATAAGCAAGAGTGAGGGTGCTGTAAGGACCGTGCAAGGTGGAGAAGACAGTAGCGATCATGGCGATCCTGTAGAAACAGGACGCCAGTTTCAACATACAGGCTTAGGGTAGGTGTCGAAGGAAAGGTACCAGAGCTGAGCCGTAACCCAGTATGATGCAGTGTGTCCAGATGGTGAAGGGTAGAAGGAGAAGCAGACGAGTAAACAGGGCCATAATCGAGTTTAGACAGAAAGTGAGAGGAATGTAAAGAGAAGAGCAGTGTCGATTAGCTCCCCAAGAAGTATGGGACATGACCTAAAGTTAGTTAATGGCCTTAGAGCATTCAACTCGGACGTAAAAAATATGGGGCGACAAAGACAAACGAGTGTCAAAGATTAGCCCTAAAAGCTTTAGCAGATTCTTTGTACAAAAGGGGATGACCCCTGTTACCTAACAGTAAATAGGTATCTGGGAGTTAGCTGTTACAGGCTGCTTCCTACGGGGGTGTGTGTGTGGGAGAAAAAAAAATGTAGTAGTTAACCACTGAACTGCTCTGTCTCCAAATAACACCCTGGTGCACAAGAAATAAATTCTTTCCAAAATTTTTTTTTCTCTTCTTATATTGTTAAAATGCAGAGTCTGATCACGGGGAAACTAAACAAAAAATATTGTATGTGACTTACTTTAGCTGCGATGGAGCTGGGAAGTTGAGCAAATTATGGGCGCTGAGCGTTGGAGCGATGGGGGTCTGTCGGCCCCGCCACCCCGTGCGACGGCAGTTGCTGCGAATAAAATGTTGCGCAATTATTTTGAAGTTTCTCATTCATTTCTTCTTTTTTTTTGCTGTAATATTATTTAAAAGTGTGTAATTTGTGGAATTTATATAATTCAAAGTATAGAACATCGCTATGCTCAAAATTATGGGCCTCGTATATGCGACATATTCTACAATCAAACAGTGTTTTTGCTGTTATTACACTATATGCACACATTGTATATACCCATCTACAACAATACAATTTATACAATACAATTTTATTTAGGTAAGGTACATACATACAATAAATATTTACAAGAATTGTTTGACTTATAGGTAGAGCTAGTACATACAATGCCTAAAGCCACTATTACGCAAAGCGTTTCGGGCATAAAACGTATATAAAACATCTACGTATGTATTCACCATAACGATCCACTATGTTGGTATGGTGAGCCCAAAAAACATGTGTGAGCTGCCACACCCTGCCAGTCCTCTCTCCCTCCTCCAACACATTACTCGCCAACATTCCTCCTCCCAAAATACTGTTATTGTGTTTATTACACTATTTACACACGTTATGTATAAGTATGTACATGTTTTATTCATGTACATACGTACATACTTGCCATCTCCTCACCTCTCTCTCTTGCCTACTTAATGCTCTTGCTTCCCTCATTTCATCACAATCGACTTTATAATGGTCCAGGACGGATCGAAATGTCGTCGTCTATTCAATTTCCAGTGTGTGGTTTGGTCAACAATGAAATCTTCATGCAAAATCTTATAAAGAAAACCCCTAGAACGAGTTTTGCAGATACGAAAGAGTTTAAGGTGAGTAGGGGATGGTTTGAGAAATTTTGAAAAAAGACGTGGTATTCATAGTGTTGTGAGGCATGGTGAGGGTGCCAGCTCAGAGAAAGTAGGGGCTGAAAGATTTGTTCGTGATTTTAAAGATTTTGTAGATACTGTATTGATGGATATATTCCACAACAAGTGTTTAATTGTGAGGAGACATGGCTATTCTGGAAAAAATTGCCGAAGAGGACATACATTGCCCAAGAGGAGACGTCACTGCCCGGACACAAGCTAACTTGGGCTAACTTGTGTCAGGATAGGCTAACTCTTGTGCTGTGTGGCGATTTGAAAATTAAACCCTTGCTCGTGTATCATTCCGAAAATCCAAAAGTTTTAAAAAATATATAACGTGCAGAAAAACTGTGATGTAGAGTGGTTTGCCCTACCATCAAAAAATATCTGCAAGAGAAAAGTTTGACACTAAAGGGCCTGCTTCTCGACAATGCTCCTGCTCATCCTCCAGACTTGGAGGATGCATTGTTGGGGCCACATTTTTTTTTTTAGGGATATTCCTGCATGGGCCCTAAGTTTCTGGCTAATGAACCAATGACATGAAGGAGGAGTTTTCAACCTACCTTGTGTTAGGTATGCAGGGGTCAATAGGCTGAACATAATGTCAGGAGCAAAGGGGGGCGTTTGCCTCTTCAAACACAATTGTGACCATCTTCATCTCTTCGAACTATCCTAAATGCTCTCTTCACCTGTCTGACCAAATTGGGTGTCCAGACCACCTTTGAATCTGAAATTGTAAAATTAATAGTGATTTCAGAATATTCAGTCCATTTATACTAACAAAATTATATACAGTATACTGTAATTGAAATTTTACAGAATGATAAAGGCAATTTAGTAACTTTGTTAAAATGCACATGGGGGAAATACATGAAAATAGGTTAATATGGTTTGTAAGGTTGATGGGAAATGTTTATTACTTTTATGATTTAAAAGATGTATAGCCCTAATACTCCATCCTGGGTGCATTCCACCAGGTAATGACCACAGCAAAAGTTTTCCACGAGGCTCTATTGTCACACAAACTTTTCACATTTTCAAACTTGATTCATCTTTTTCCCCCTCGTTCCAGGGGTTTTCTTTAAAAGGTCTTCATGCAAATGCCTTGGTTTCTCACAAATGATGGCCTCTGAAATGCTATCACCTGCTAACTCCTTGTTGTGTATCCAAATTAATAAAAACTTTTTAACATCCTCAAGTGTTTGTGTTCTTTGTTTCGGGATTGTTGATATGCCTTTAGCCACTTTAATGCTCATAATATCCTTTTTCTTAGCAAGTATAGTGCATATTGTTGACATAGATTTGTTGTACTGCCTAGCTAGTTCAACAACCTGTGCACCATTTTGATGTTTATGAATGCTCTCTTGTTTTTCCTCTATGGTCATTCTGACATGTGTTTTCTTGGCTTGAACCTTACCACTGGCTTTCTTGGGACTCATGGCAAGATATATCATAACAAATTTTATGTTCAAATAGCCAAAAATCCCAAAACAAATGTAATGCTTTACAAAGAATTGAGGCGCGATACTTACTAGGCAGGAGACACTGGTAAACTGAGGCGCGATCACCATGCCACCACGCGCTAGGTCAGCCCATACGTATATCAACAAACTCCTTTCCCGAGGCAAAGTTTGTAACCCGATTCAAATTTTTCGAAGAAATTAGGCTCGTAACCCGAAAAGTTCATAAATATTCATTCGTAAGCCTAGGTGTCACTATATATAACTAAAAAATTAAACTCAGGATTACTTTCAACCCCCACCCCTTTTGCTCTACTCCATCGCCACCTACCTTCACCCCCCTCTATGATGTACTCTTCCATAGACACCTACCTTTGCCCCCCTCCTCCCCTCTACACCTCCATCATCACCTACCTTCACACCCCCTCCCTTCTCCTCCTCCATCGTCACCTTCCTTTCACCCTCCTCTATGATGTACTCTTCCATAGACACCTACGTTCACTGCATATAATGCTCCCCTCTACTCCTCCATCGTCACCTACTTTCACCCCCCCCCCCTCCGCTCTACTCCTCCAGGGTCGCAGACAATTTCACGAGCGTGAGAACTACGAGTTCTCTAACCACTCTCACACTCCTACTCTCTCACCAGTGAGGGGGAGGGAAGGAGGGAGGAAATGAAGGAAGAAAGGTGGGGAAGAGAGAATAGGCAGGGGGAGGAGGGCCTAGATACATTTCTTCCATATAGATAGGTAGACTGAGGGAGAGCTGCTTGCCAAGAGCCCTATCAGACAGGCTTCCTATTCCTCAACCCTCCCTAATATGCCACATCCTGGTCAGGACAACTTGCTCGATTGTTATTCTTGGTGTGACTCGAGAACTGACCTCGAGGCGGGGCATGGGCATGGATTATCTCCCTGGGGCACGCACCTCCCTGCCCCAGCTCTCTCTCTCTCTCACATAATCTATCAAGGGTCTAACATGAGGTCATTGTGCCTACCAGAAGTGTATATGTCCAAGGCTGGCCACCTGTCTGGACCATTCAAATGTATAAACACGTAATTAGTCTATTAAAATTATATATAGTGCTACAATTATAAATTAATTTGTTCATGGTCATTCGTTTATCAGTATTTTAATATGAGGTATATATACGCATGTATGTATATGTTGACGTACACATATATGATTATGTGTATGGAATGATTATGATTATGTGTAATCATATATGATTATATCTAATGGAATGCATTAGTAAGTGATGTGGTGGAGGCTGACTCTATACACAGGTTCAAGTGTAGATATGATAGAGCCCAATAGGCTCAGAAACCTGTACACCTGTTGATTGACGGTTGAGAGGTGGAACTAAAGAGCCAGAGCTCAACCCCAGCAAGCACAATTAGGCGAGTATATGAACGAATGCACATGTACACTTTCAAATGAATTAAGATACCTTGAGATACACAATGACTTAGTTTAAATAGTTTAAACACATTATGGTACTGATTTTGACATGCTGATGTCTGGAAGGGAGAGGGGGTGTGGGGGGTTATTGTCTGAGGTGGAGGACCAGAGGAGGGGGTCAGTGGAAGGATGGTGGCTGGAGGGATGCCATTGTTCTAATGGTTATGAAAACAATTATTGATGGCAGGAATTCAGTGGGTGTGTACTTCACCCGCACCATCACCATACTGTGCCCTGCTACAACCCCCCCCCCCCCACTCCACCCATGCTGTGCGGGGCGTATTACACATTATGGGATAACCGACTGTCTGTCCATTCCTGTCTGCTCGTTATGCTGCCCTTCCTTTTGAAAATTGTCTGCTTTATCGACTTCCTTCAAGACCACACGTTAGCCTCTTATCACGCCCTCTTACCACTCTCGGGGAGCCGGCTCGTCTATACAATAGTTACCACTCAGCCCCCAAGGTGAAAGAGTGTCCGGGCATATGACTTGTTACGTGTACTTATTTGCGATTCGTTTGGGCTGTCACGTGTGGTGATTAGTGTTGGGTAAGGCTAGGCCAGGTCAGGTCAGACTTGGCCAGGTCAGACTAGTCTAGGTAAGGCTAGGCCAGGTCAGGTCTGGTCAGGTCTGGCTAGGCCAGGTCAGACTAGGCTAGGTAAGGCTAGGCCAGGTCAGGTCTGGTCAGGTCTGGCTAGGCCAGGTCAGGCCAGGCCAGGCTAGGCAGGGTGAGAGAAGTAAAGCGGCAGGTACTAACGTTTCCGAGAAAGTAGCGGCGGTAGTATATTGTTGATTTAGATTCGACGACATCCTGAAGCTAGTAGGTGGCGGCCTAATCGCTCTCAAACTTCTTGTTGTTGTAGGGGATACGAGGCACACCCAATATCCCCCTTACATTGATCACATCGCACACTAATATTTTTACTATTTCGGACACCAGATTTGTCTGTTTCGTATATGTATAATTGTTCAATATTAAAACATAATAATAATAATAATAATAATTTTTATTTAGGTAAGGTACATACATAAAGAGATTTTACAAAGTTTGTTGGCTTTATAGATAGAGCTAGTACATACAATGCCTAAAGCCACTATTACGCAAAGCGTTTCTGGCAGACGCAAAGCGTTTCGCTTTGCCACAATAGAATGCTCTTAACAGTTACAATTTTCAACTTAACAGCCATATAGTTGGCAAGAACGCCGCCCGCCAGTGCAAATGTCTCAGACCCTGTTGGAATATAACCAGTCTGTCAATCGGGTCAACCCAAGTGTTGCGTTTCCATGCGTTTCCAAAAGGGTCGCCCATGTTGGAATCGGTGAACGTCCTAGTAATATTGTTGAAAACATCTTAATAACTTATTAAACCAAAGGTCTTTTTATGTCAGAAGAACGGCAGAAACTAGATCTATATATGAAAACTCTTTCAGGACAAAATTTAAAGTAAAACTAAAGATATTTGTAGTTGTATAAAAGTTGCATTTTTCATCAGTCGTAGAGCCGGAAATCCGCAATATTCATTTTTTTTTTTTTGAGATATATACAAGAGTTGTTACATTCTTGTACAGCCACTAGTACGCGTAGCGTTTCGGGCAGGTCCCTGGAATACGATCCCCTGCCGCGAAGAATCGTTTTTTCATCCAAGTACTGTACATATTTTACTGTTGCGTTAAGCAGAGGCTACAGTTAAGGAATTGCGCCCAGTAAATCCTCCCCGGCCAGGATACGAACCCATGACATAGCGCTCACGGAACGCCAGGCGAGTGTCTTACCACTACACCACGGAGACTGTATCATCTCAGAACAATGCTTATTTCACGCAGAATCGTTAATAAACGTAAGATTTTTATACGTCTCAAGAAAGATAGAAACATAAATTTACTTTAATCTAGTTTTACATAATCTAGTTTTACTTTAAATTTTGTAAATTTAATTATTAAATTTCTAATTTCTAATTTCTAATTAAAGAAATTAAATTTCTCTAATAAGGTATAATCTCTGTGATGGATTCACAAAAACTATTTTATATCTGCCTTTCTGATAACATATACAAATATAATCTTTATTTGTGAGTATTTGTTAATTAAGCAATATATCAGAGGGCGTGTAGGGTTCGGTGTTCAATGAACGAAAAGGACTGGATCACTGTGTACAGGAGGCTGATATGGCAGCAAACACTCTCCAGGCGACCATATATCTTGGATAAGTCGCTCCACACAATTGTCGCTTGGACCGTCGACTTCCTATGGCGTCACCTCTCTCATATTTACGTCTCATTTCGTTATGAAATTAGATTATTTCAGAGTAAAAATAGGTTTGATCATGTTCTACGTGTAGCACCAACATTATAATAAGTAAATATACCATATTTCTTCATTACTTACGTAATGCTAGGACGATTTGTGTAGTTTTGGGCCGATTTGGGCTGATTTGGGTAATTCTATGGACCGATATTTGGGTGCTCATTTCATCTGTATTTAGGTCTGGTCTACAGTACTGTCAAATTGCAAAGGCAATTTTAAATGTTAAGACCATTAACATTTAATGGTCTTAATGGTCATTAACATTTAATTGCTTTGACTTTAGCAAAGCTTTTGATACAGTGCCACATGAAAGACTGATTAAAAAAATAGAGTCTCATGGTATTGGGGGTGCTATATTAAGCTGGATTAGGGCATGGCTATACCAAAGGAAACAGAGAGTTAGTATAAATGGAATCAAGTCAGAGTGGGAAAATGTTGTAAGTGGAGTGCCTCAAGGCTCTGTCCTGGGACCTCTGTTGTTTATAATATATATAAATGATTTAGATTCAGGTTTGAGTAGCAACATTTGCAAATTTGCCGATGATACGAAAATCGGTAGGGAAATTAATTCGGAGGAGGACTCACTATCACTTCAAGTTGATCTAGATAGGGTTTTGAAATGGTCAAAGGATTGGCAGATGCAGTTTAATGCTGATAAATGTAAAGTTCTGAGGTTAGGTAATGATGATAGAGTTACAAGATACGAGCTAGATGGTGTTGTGATTGCGAAGTCGGATTGCGAAAGGGATCTGGGAGTTATGATTAGTAAGAATTTAAAACAAAAGGATCAATGCATAAATGTTCGTAATAAGGCAAATCGGACACTTGGATTTATTAATCGCAGCGTTAGTAACAAGACACCTGGTGTGGTTCTCAAGCTATATCTTGCTCTAGTTAGGCCCCATTTAGATTATGCAGTTCAGTTTTGGTCGCCATATTATAGAATGGATATAAATTCACTTGAACGTGTCCAGCGTAGGATGACTAAGTTAATTCCCCAAATTAGAAATCTTTCATATGAAGAAAGATTAACAAAGCTTAAGTTGCATTCACTGGAAAGGCGAAGAGTTAGGGGTGACATGATAGAGGTTTACAAGTGGATGAATGGACATAACCGGGGGGATATTAATAGGGTATTAAAAGTATCAACACAGGACAGAACACGAAACAATGGATATAAATTGGATAAGTTTAGATTTAGGAAAGACTTGGGTAAATACTGGTTCAGTAACAGGGTTGTTGATTTGTGGAACCAATTGCCGCGTAACATTGTGGAGGTGGGGTCCCTCGATTGTTTCAAGCACGGGTTGGACAAGTATATGAGTGGGATTGGGTGGTTATAGAATAGGAGCTGCCTCGTATGGGCCAATAGGCCTTCTGCAGTTACCTTTGTTCTTATGTTCTTATGTTCTTACCATTAAGAGAGCAGCCTAGTCCACAGTGTTGCTTTATTGAAGAAAAGTTTCCTTGTTCAAGTAAAATAATTTCTCCAAACATTCATGACATTAAACACCACTTCCTTAAATGCACCACCTATCAGGATTCTATTTAAAGTTTGCTTACCAATACTCAATACTCTTACCCTTAATTCTTTAACTTTACTGGCAGGTGTAAGGAAACGGTAAAAATTTTCAAACACTTTATTGTTGAATCCAGCACTTGAAGTGGATCCAGTATTGAACTTTTAAAATAAAATGATAATATTGTGACCATTTTCCAAAATCTTCCCTTCATGAACATGGAAACCAAGGTAGGGAATAACATGACATTAACACTAGAACAAAAGTGACATTCCCTTGGTATCCTCTGATTGCTGCGAGCACTGGTTTCGTGCTCAAACATTTGAGACCTTTATAAAGGAGCATGTGAGCTCCTCCCCTGCCTCCATCAAGAAAAATGAAAAAAAAAAAAAAAAAAAAAAAAAAAATTAAAGTGACATTAAATGCTGCTTTATAACAAGATATAGTTGCCTTGATATTTAATATTGTCCTTACTATTAATTATTATGATATCTGTATCCCCTATGTACAAAGGCCGACCCACAGCTAGTTGCTTTAGTACGAAGCTTGGAAGGATGACAAGCACAAAGTCACTGTAAATGGCTACTACACAGAACCACAGTGATTTGCTGCAGGTCACGCAGAGGCAATAGTTCCTTGCTTGTCACAAGTCTCCACAACAAGACCTCTATCAACGGTTCACATACAGTATGATCAAATAATTTAAACTAAAACAACAAGATCCTACACCTGGCAGCTAATTTCAGCACAGTTTTTGTGGTAAACAAAGTCAGTTTTGATGACATTGAGATTCATTCCGAATGGTTAAACATTAGACAACCAGACATTTCAACCACTCTTAATTCATCTACCCACAAACTAAATATCTGTTTACACCAAAAACTAAGCTTCAACATGACTTGGTAGAAGCCGAGCAGGAACTACAGAGGTAGAAGGCTCAAATTTTGTTATGATGAATGCTCTTGGGTTAACAATGAAGAAAATGACCAGTATCTTATTACACTGTAGTCATGCATTCATTCTAATTCATGCACACTGTCTAAATGGGCTTCACTCTCAAGGTAAAAAGCATAAGGTTTGGAGCTAGGAATTTTTTTGCATACCTAGGAGCTAGTTAATAACTCTACCTCTACCAATGACTGGCTTCTATAGCAAAATTAAAATAACTGGTACTTTAGTGTGGAATGTTACGGACCCAATGCGTCACTTTAGAAAAATTTCAAGAACCTAAGCAAAGTATGGAGCAGATAAGGCATTACTGTGTAAAGGGATCAAATTAAATTACATATCAACTTTGTAGGTTAAAATGTATTATCTCCAATTTTACTGCACATATGCAAAAATATTAATACATGTCCATTGAGGGAGAACATAAAATAACCTAAGCATTAAAACATTAACCAACAAACGTGGGATAAGGTTTGAGCAGTACAGCTGTAACAACTCGACTCCAAATAATGGTTATGATCAATATGAAAACAGTCTTGCAAACTAGGTAGTTCATGAAGAATGGGGCTGTCTACAGACTATCTACACAATATTTTTTACACTTTATTTTGGCTGCAGTTCTGTAGCCATCACACTTCTACTCATGTGCACTAAAATTTACAAAAATTTTAACAGATGAGACAAACTTCACCCGGGCTACTTGTGCCAGAAAGCAAAGCTTCTCTTCCAAAAACCTTAACAAACCTTTTTAAATTATCTTTTGAGCCACTGAATAGATACTAAATATGTGTATTTGTATGTATATCATTTGTGTATGTGTGAATGTGTAATCTTTTAGAATATATATATATATATATATTAAATACCTCTTAAATTCTATTTTTTTTTTCCTAAATTCTCATTAGAGCCCTTGCTTTCTCACACCTGCAGCCTGGAACGGGAGTTAGAGGCTGTATAAACCTCAATTCAAGGTCTGGTGCATTCTTGAAGTGTCACTTTTGTCTTTATTACATCCTTCACCAGGATTCTGTACAAATATCTCAATGTTACTTACTGTAAATCTTATATATAACAATGGGGAAAATTAGAAACAACCATAATGACATTAAAATCCTCAGCAAGTAACAAAGAAATATGTTATGGAATCATACAGGGGAGCACATTAGAGCCACCAACACACTCCTTCACTAATTATTCTCAGCTTCATCTACAAATTAGTTCTTATCAGGATATTAAATTTCCTTTATTGGGCATCAGAGAAACACGAGTAATAGCGGCAAGTGCTGGATGTGGGAAGGCTGCTGCTAGTGACAGGTGATGATTGCCACTTAAGCTCTTTTAACTCTTGTGCTCCATAAACAACTTAATAATAGGTCTCCAATTCCATCCAGCCTCCAGGGTTCCTGCGCAAGATGAATCGGCGACACTCGTCATAAATAAAGATGAGTAATGAGAAGGGAAGAGCTGGCAGCCACCAGTAGAATCTGGAAAATTAAAATTATTACATAATGACATCTGGTACTGATTATCTGACTGGACATACACTAAATATTATATACAATTAAATGTACAACATTTTATGTTGACAATATTTAGTTCATTAGGACCCATTTACACAAGCCCAAAGATAACCTAATCACACAAGGATAATACAAAATGGGATTCTTGGGCAAGCAAATTTCTGTACATACTAGTTTGTGTGAAGAGTACAAGTGGGTGAAAACCAGTGTTGAGCATAATAAAATGCTTCCTTCTGACTGGCCCATAGTGGTTTCCTGAGGCACCAAGACACTGCCATACACAAGTCATCACCCCTCGGAGCCAGAATCTGCTCCGCTCAGAGGTGTAGCCACCTAGAGGTGGACATATGACTAGACAACCCATCCTCAACCAACTGTATTCCATCCAGCAGTCGACCCCAAAGACACATTCATCAATTTTAACACTATCGCTCTCTTTGGACACCGATCATGTCCATTTTTTTTTCTCTCGAGTCCTAGCCATGGACAGGACTCTCATCCACTACAAAAATATTTGTATAAAATTCATTTTTTATCCGATCGACCTCGGGATAGTTTCAAAATAAGCGCCTTTAGAATGGGCACAATTTAATACCAAAATGAAAGATGTAACACGAAACTTTATGTCTGAACACTTGAAAGATTATAAATACGTTTTTGGGTCTAAATTTTACATTTTAAAATATTTGTTAAAATTCTATTTATTGTGCTATTATTATGGGACTAGTTTTAAAATGCATGCCTTTATATTATGAACAATTTGATATCAAAATGAGCGATGTAACATGAAAATTGATGTTATCAAACTGAACGAGTATACACATTAGGTTGTGGTGTGCAAATTGGTGCTCATTCACGGGTAATTTTAGGCTTCGCTGCGGGGAGTCTCGCCAGGCTTTTGGACATTATATGCATATGCATCTGCAGGGAATTTAATTGCGAACACAATGATACCAAAACGAACGACGTAGCACAAGAATTAAGGTGAGAAAACAAACAAGTATACACATTTAGGCGTCGCCGCACGCTCGCCCGCACCATTAGCCCCATGACGTCAAAGTCTGCGGTGCTCACATGGCGCACGTGCGAGTGTTAAATACATGGATGGCGAAATACTAAAGAAATTGTTCACGACTTTTGTTTGGCCAAACTAGAATATGCAGCGGTTATGTAGTGCCCATATCTTAAGAAGCACATCAACAAACTGGAAAAGGTGCAAAGACATGTTACTAAGTGGCTGTGAGAACTGAAGGGGAAGAACTACAAGGAGAGGTTAGAGGCATTAAATATGCCAAAACTAGAAGACAAAAGAAAAAAGAGGTGATATGATCACTATGTACAAAATAGTAGCAGGAATTGATAAAACATAGGGAAGATTTCCCGAGACCTGGAACTTCAAGAACAAGAGGTCGTAGATTTAAACTAGCTAAACACAGATGCCGAAGAAATACTGTACAAGAAAATTCACTTTCGCAAACAGTGGCAGTCGGTTGGAACAAGTTAAGTGAGAAGGAGGTGGAGGCCAAGACCATTAGTAGTTTCAAAGCGTTATATGACAGTGCTGGGAAGACGGGACACCACGAGCGTAGCTCTCATCCTGTAACTACACTTAGGTAATTACAGGAGTGTACAGAGATTGCGCCGAGCCATCTCTGAGACCGGCTGTCAAACAGACAGAGGCTTTTCGCCTCAGGGCCACAGGGTCACAGCATGATGGCGAGATGCCTGGTCGGGCACACACACACACACATACATTGTAGGATTAATTGGATATTTGAAGGACAAATTGAGGGTTGGGCAGTGTAATTTTAGTGTTGTGTTAGGTTAATAAATGAATATTTTTGAAGCCTTTCATCAATCAAGCAGACAGACTCCAACAAGCTGAAATTTCTATTATCATTAAATTATTTGAGTACTGTATATGAAGATCTTCCCTTACCCTGTAAATTTATGCTTATTTCGTGGAAATACAAATTATGATGGTTGTAGTACCAAATTTTTTTAATATATTCACTATTGGGCCGTTCCAGCAAGAATTGCCCCTTTTCTGGACGTCCGGCTAACACAGAAATGAACCCCCATATAATCCAGATTAGCACGTGCAGATGGTACTTAAAATAACCTAATTTGTGTCAGAATGCGGAACATGTATTGTAATGGTAAAGAATAGGCTTAAGTTTAATGTCCATAATTGTCAACCTTTATACTGCACTACACAGTGGTGTAAAAGAATATTTTAATGCAATATTGAGAAGAAAATAATCCTTACTTGAGAGGGTACATACGAAGACCCTTGTCCATTCCTGGGGTATACGAGAGGAAGGCAGCCAGTGTAGTTTCGAAGCACAAACCAAAGTTAAGCACCATGTTCCTGTAAAATATAATTTATTACAATCCAGTATGAACACAGCATGTAAGAAATTAAAAATAATATATATACTTTCCGTGGTAAGCATAATTTAACAAATATTAATGCCTTTAAACTTTTCAAACTCATTTGAAAACCTAAAACTTTCATTACTTTTCATTTCATTAAAACTCTTTCATTACTCAATTTAGTTACTATATTTAAATAAACTTACTTCATTCCCTGGTGAACAATGGAGTTACGTCGGGTCTTGCAGATGATCAGATCTGCCCACTGCACAATGACAATGGAAACGAAGAAAGCAGTGTGGCATGTGTACTCGAGAATTTTGCGGTCATGGTAGGTCTGTGAGAGTAATCAAGTTAAAGAGCATTAATTACTGCACAAATAAATACTTGTTAATTTATAAACATGCTTGTCAGTGGTATTATTGTACAAATGGTAGTAATTATTGGGCCCTTAATAAAACTTTCATGTGCATCTTTTATGCAAGGGTTAATTATAATTATGTACTTAAATTTTGTGTGGTGCACAAGACCAGTACACACTCATATGACGCACAGTATAACTACTGGTCTAAGTACTTGCTTAACAGTATTTTCAGGTAGGAAGACTTCATGTACTTCACTTCTGGAGATCTTATACAACATGACTCCATTCCCTATTAATGTCCTCTACTTATTAAAATTGTAGTTTTGTTTGGTTTAAACCATCTCTGTCAGATGGTTAAACCATGTCAGTTTGCACCACATACTATTTAATGCTCACATGATCTAGGAACACTTCTCTACACAATAGTAGCTCCTTTCCATTTCTAGTTCTACCTGTGTCACATCTATTTCTTACTTGAACAGTTCTTATTCAATTATCAAGCCAAAATCATTATTTTTATCTTGAATAATTACTTTTATGTGTGTGTGTTTGTAGGTTAAACTCTCAGCCACCCCTCATAGGTCAAGTCCCTTATTTTAGTTTTCAGCTGCATGAGATCAATGTCTTCTCAATTTTATGTCATCAGCTGTGTTCCATGCTGATACTGCTCCATACTCAAAGACCAAATTTAATATAAGATTTCAACCCATCCTCCTGTTTAGATAGTACTTTTTCTAACTATATGGACTATCATATATACATAGACATAGTGAACAATTAGTCAGTCAAATTTGGTACTATTCACTCTAGTCCCAAAAAATAAAAATAAAAACAGAACTTAAATATTTCTAGGCCTAATATAGCACACACACACATGTACTATATTAAGCCTCAGATAGCATGCATTAGGCCTACAAATGTTAGATTAAGTTTTCTTTGCAACATCAGTACAAAAACTTTTCAGGTTTATCCAAACTCAATAGTACCAACTTCTACTTTTCTAATTGCCATTTGTGTCAATATGTATACATGACGGTCCTCATCGTTACTACAAGTACAGTACAGTACTACCTAAACAGAAGGATGGGCTGAAGCTTTGTACAAGCCTGAAGAATTTAGTTAGGGTCTGACACTTTTACTGTACATAGATATCCTGTTTATATGCACTTATGGGCCTAAGATTGAAGTCGACTTTCCCCATCAGCAGCATCCAAATCTATTAGGGGCTTATTTCCATCACCGACACCACTGTTACTTATTCTCTAGGATTTTTTTCCAAGACACACACTAGCATTGTTAATATTTGGACCACAAATTGAGCTTAAACAAAAAGTACAATTAATATTTAATTTGCACTAAAAAATTAATTTCTGTTGCCAAAAAGCAAGATCAAAATCTTTGAGACTGCACTTTCTGGACAACTTAAAATTTCATGATAAAATAATACTAACCCATTCCTGGCCATAGTGATCTTCCAGATCATTGATAGCCTTTGAGTCCCACTGTTCACGAATTCCAAAGAGTTTTGGTGGAAGGAAGCCATTTTCTGCCATGATGACAAAGTAGACGTAGAACCCTGCCAAGGCCTGGATCATACCAATCTGACCATAGGCCATGGAGATGAGCCTGTTGTGTTTGGGATTAATAATAATGAGTATACCCTGTACACTACAATTCATTCTGAGTATATGATTACTTTGCAAACAAATCTTATCATTTTAATTCTTGATTATCAAAGCTATGAAGTTAAAAGTTCAGCCCTTAATATTGTATAAGAAAGTTTTACATTATGACTTACATTAAAAAATTATGGGCTTAAAATAATTTAATTTATACTATAGTATAACAAAATAAAGGATATGCCGATATAAATACAATACTGTATGTACATCAACCAGATCTTTGGTGCAAAATATTTAGCATTTTAATTTGTAAATTTGTCTAAAGTTGTTGGAGAAATGTAATATTGCAACCCGATACCTATAACCATTTATTTTTTACAATGGATATTCTTTCAATCATAATATTTTTCACACAATTCATTTTATACACTCTGAAATCTATATCGAAAATGAGTTCGATATAGGAAGAGGCCTAACCCACAAGCATACCAGCACTACAAGTAAGAAAATTACACAGCAGCGAGGAGAGAGGCAGAAAGGAACTTTGAGAAAGGTATAGCAGACAAATGTAAAACAGACCCCAGGGCCTTTATCCATAAATTCATTAAGAGCAAGTTGCATGTAAAGGATAAAATCCAGAGATTGAGAATGGGGAACAGGACTACAATGAAAAAGAAATGTGTGAAATGCTAAACGAAGAGTTCCAAAAGTATGTATGTACAAAATGAGGATTTCATAGAACTGGACCCAATACCAGTTCCAGAGCATGCCATAGAATATATAGAGGTATCTCAAGATGAAGTGGAAAAATTACTCAAGGGACTTTGAAGAAATAAAGCAGTTGGACCTGATGGAGTTTCACCTTGGGTGCTGCAAGAATGTGCAACTGAGTTGAGCATTCCACTCCAATTAATATTCCAGACATCCTTGTGTGCAGGTATCTTAGCAGATACGGAAAAAGCCAAACATAGTACCAATCTATAAAAATGGTAGTAGAGAGGAACCACTAAATTATAGACCCGTATCATTAACAAGCGTGGTAGTCAAAACACTAAAAACGATAGTTAAAGCCGAATGGGTTGAACACCTAGAGAGTAATGACAAAACGGACAGTATGGTTTTCAACAGGAAGATCCTGTGTAACAAATCTACTTAGTTTTGTTTTTATGATAGAGATGATACAGAATAGAAGTGGTGGGTGGATCAACCAAGTATCAACCAGGACTATCTGGACCTTGGAGGAGGCCTTTTGATAAGAGTGCCACGGAGGAGGCCTTTTGATAAGAGTGCCACGGAGGAGGCTGTTTGGGAAACTGGAACAGGCTGGAGGAGTGACAGGGATGAAATTATTTTTTTTAACTGACAGATAAGGGCAGAAATTAGAGAATGTATCTGACTGGAGGAATGTTACTAGCGGAGTACCGCCAAGGTTTAGTTCTTGCACCAGTAATGTTCATCGTCTACATAAATGATCTACCAGAAGGAATACAGAATTACAGTATATGAACATGTTTGCGAATGATGCCAAGATACAAAGGAAGATAGGAAAGGCAGACAATTGTAATGCCCTTCAAACCGATTTAGATAAAATAAGTGCTTGCAGCATTAAACACAGACACGCACACGCGTGCACACACGCTCATGCGCATTCAGAGTGCGGCGCAGATAGGGGAGGGCTGAGTCTATACGTGGATTTGAACACGTTCGCTCGGCAAACATTCCCACACACACACACACTCAAGTGGCAAAAGGAATTCAATGTGAATAAATGCCATGTATGGAATGTGGAATCAGAGAAAATAGACCACACACCTTACAAATTATTTTGAAAAAATTACAGAACTAATAAAGAATGAGACCTTTGAGTGGTTTTGGATAGTAAGCCGTCACCAGAGCAACACAAAGAACATTGTGAGAAGTGTATGTGTTGCTTTCCAACTTCAGACTTGCTTTTAATTACTGTATATGGATGATGAAATACTAAAGAAACTGTTCATGACTTTTGCGAGACCAAAATTGGAATATGCAGCAACTGTAGGTGCCCAAATTTCAAGAAGTACATAAATAAACTGGAAAAGGTGCAACGGCACACTACAAAATGGCTCCTGGAACTGAAAAAAAAACAAGAGTTACGAAGAGAGACTGAAGGTGGTAAACATGTCAAAACTAGAAGATAGACGAAAAAGAGGAGATATGATGACCACTTACAAAATACTAACAGAAATCTACCAAGATGACAAGTAGAAATTCCTGAAACCAGCAACTTCACTAACACGAAGACACAGTTTCAAGCTAAGGAAACAAAGGTGCCAAAAAATATTAGACAGTTTCCTTTTGCAAACAGAGTGGTAGACAGTTGGATTAAGCTAAGTGAGGTGGTGGAGGCCAAAACTGTCAGTAGTTTCAAAGCATTATACGACAGAGTACAGGGAAGACGGGACATCACGAGCGTAGCTCTCATCCTGTAACTACACTCATGTAATTACACACACACACTGGCTGACCCCAAATGCCACAGTGCCACTTGCATACCCTCCATTTTTCATGTTGGAAAGCTGGGTAAGGGTAGCCCCAACTGTCTGGCCACCAACCTTGGATAGACAATAGGCAGACAACAGTAACTTATAAAACAAATATACATGAAACAAAAACAAAAAAACAAATATATAGAGTGCAACTTTATGCACTTCCTAGTATTCTTGCATACATGGCACTAAAATTCATTTATTCAGTGTCTCCTCCAAGATGAGTCAACTATTGTATTCATAAAACAGTTCTCTCGCTTTTATTCTTTTACTTCCCGGATCCTTGAAGTTCGATCACCCATTCACTATACGTAATGTTATCTTACATGGCACTAACAACGGATCAGACATACCTTCAGATTTTTCTCTTGCAGATCTTGTATTAAAAACACACTCCAACATACTTCTCTTAGCAGATTTATTTTTGTTTAAAAAGTGCATTCAAACTACAGGTACATAACTTTCATCCCATAAATCTACAATCTATCATTTACTCATGACACCATTACTGCCCATTAAACAATCAGTATTTTTCTAGTTTTACCATTAGGATCATACAATTATTCTTTAAGAATAATCATTCTCTAAGCTATGACAATTAAGCCTTTACAATCTGCATATGCCATATTTCCCACCTTTACCCTTTCAAACCTTAATTTCACACAAAAACACCTTTAACTGCTATAACAATGTTACTCATTGCCTCCATAAACTTGTTAATCATGTTTATAAATGTATGTGTGAATGTATAATATCTTGGGCATGTGTGAATACTGTACAGGCTAAGGCGTGTGTATTGTACATGGTAACTTTAAACTCAATATATTGAGCTTAAATATATTTTTGTTTACTCATTTGCTCAATATATTGCAACAAATGATCCATGGTGATTATATTTCTTACTCTATTTCTAACCAAAAACAATATGCACAAGCATTGATAAAATAGCATTATTAAAATGTAGTTAATTAAGCAATCTACAGATGTAAGGTAAGTAGCATTTATAAGAAGTTCAAGTTACCTCCAGTTACAAAGGTTCTCTATGGGAAGTGAAGTCCAATATCAAATTTTCTTTATAAGAAATTCTCTTACCATGTAAGACGAGCCGTTCTCACAGCTCACCTTCAAGACACGTTCATTGTAATATTTTCCGATACGAGACAAATCATGCACTCGAAGATTCATGCAGAGGGTTAACAAAACTTTGTACAAACATTTGGAGCATTATACAATAATAAATTTTTGGGACTGTCTGAGATTTGGAGAATATATGGTGCCTTCAATCCAGTACTTATACAAGGGTATGGGTGCAGTGCAAACAGAAATCCACTGCAAGACATTGATCCCAGTCAACTTGTAGTTATGGTGCATGAGGAACTCCTGTTTAGACACAGCAGGTACTAAGATGTCATCATCCTTCAGGGAGGGCCATATAATGATCCATCAACTGAATAATTATTTGACAATACAGTTAACGATTAAACATACCCCATATCAGGTTGGACACGGCAAAACTGCAAAACAATGACAACGTAGAATGTATACTTGACTCCCCAAGGCTATTTTATAAATGCCATGTACTTGAGCGTTTCTTTGATGGTTTCCCTAAAATAACATGTAAGTTTGAAACACAGATTAGCTGTAATTAAATACAGAAGAACTTTGAGCTGGCATTCCATGAACAAGGAATAAATGTACATAAACAAGAAGTAAATCTGTATAATGTATTGATGCACTGCCCTCATTAACACAAATGCTGAACACACATTTTCCTTAATGCGAATTTCTATAACACCAATAACAGCTCTGCATGGCAAGCACTGTATGCTTCACCTGCAACACCAAAAAACATTCCCAATATACAGTAACAAGGGAGTAAAGACTTTTGGAAACACCTGCTGTAAATGGTTGCAGCTCACCTGTAGTTCACAAGCTTGTCGTGCCACGGGTCTCGTGGTTGCCGCTTCATTATGTCTGATTCTGCAGCCTCATAGGCCAAGGAAATGGCCGGGACCTGCGCATTTGTGTAAAAATTTACGGGTAATTAGCGTGACTCCTTAACACCCCGGAGTACGTCCATGAGGATGTGGGGTGGCGATGAACAGTCAACTGTCCCTTATTGATCGATGATGTGAGTGGACTACACACTGCGGTGGCTCATAGAAGGGTAGAGGGCAAGAAGGAGCTGCATACTGGGCTCAAAATAACCCTTTGTTTCCCTGTGTCCCTAACATGATGGCCAGCATTCCTGGCAACCTCTTCCCATTGAAGACCACCGACTTGTGTGGTTATGTAGATGGACCATTCGCACTGCATTGCACTTTCTAAAAGCACCATCTACCTACATCTGTGTTCAGACAAACACAAAACACTGCTTCCTAAATAGTACAGGCCACAGAAAGAAGCATTAATGGCAGGAAATTGGCACACTGCTTTACATACTGCTTTACTTGTGCTACTGTGCAAGTCTACAGTATATGAAACAAATCCATGGCAAATACCAGACTGCTAGTGGAACAACTCCTTATGTCACTTAAGCCTGGACATGTAAAGCACCTGGAATTTGTGAGGAAAGGAAGGGGGGTAGACACTGCAGAAACTGCAAAGATCATGCACATCATGCACAACACCAGAGCACACTGCAAAATTGCCTCAAGCATGCAATCAAAACTACAAACTTACACACATTATATGAATAATACCATCTTGTTAGTATTGAAAGGAAGATGCATAAAATATTGCAAACAAAATACTGTATCCTAAATAAAAAACTGAACTGTTGATACAAAATACGACGATGTACGTGCACAGTCGATTCCCGATTCTTTGCTAGTATTCATTACCCTATACCCAGAATAAGCTCATCCTGCTTAGATTTATTTTAGGATCGAGAATTTTATTACACATTAATAGGGAAGGGCAGAAATTTTGGACAAGGGTGGCCTCCCAGTAAAAAAAATGGAGCAAGAAACCTCCAGCTTGTGTGTTGTGATGACATTACAACCCATCATTTGTTTTGGAGCATATTTGGAACCTAGTAGCATATTTTCCTACTGCCCTTTCCTTTCCAACATGAATTGTCAGTAGTTTGTCATGAGCCATAATATTATGAATACCACACACTTGCCACATCAAATTTACAGGATACTATAATGTATTCTGAAACTCTGTACAATTGAAATTGAACATAGTGTATGGTGCTAACTAGAGATAGAGAGGGATCTGATCCTGCCAACTATTTACAGTTTAGTACTATGCTCCCACCACTCCTGAGCCATAAATACAATGTCCCTTAGTAATTTAGAGAGATGTCAGAATATGTTTTCAAGCTTTACCATGAAAGTTCAACTATAGGGTACTCTTTAGCTAAAACAAAAGGCAAAGTTGTGGGTACATATCAAAATAACAAAAACTAAAAAAATTATTTGTGAACTGTTATTACAATATCTGCCTACATGATCACCACATCACTACCATTTTTAACAAATGATACCGAGACAAAGTTTGCGAACAGTAAAACGCACTCAATTTCAATTATCCAGCAAGGAAAATAGTTGGGAACGTTAACAGACTGACCCTCCATTTTGGATTGAACGTGGCACCCAAGACATCCCAACCTACCCAGGGTTTGCCAACTACACTGTTGAGGACTCATTTTGAACTAACAACTGGCTGTATTTGGCCAAAAGTGATGTAATACAGCTGCAGACGCCAGACATTGTTGCACTCACGGAGACAAACTTGAAGATATTTTAAATAAGGTCATATTCCCAAGGGGGCTACTCAGTTTGGGGACAGGGCAGAAAAATTAGGAAAGGCAGTGGCATTGCTGTGCTGGTAAAAGAACACCTAAAGGTAAACAAAATAATGATTGCCAACCCACGAGAAATCGACATAATAGCACTAGAGATCTACAATGAGGATGATAAACTAATGATCATGAATGCAAATAGTCCACCGCCATGCAACTCATGGCTTTCCAACTTCAGACTCGCTTTAACTGTATGGATGATGAAATTCTAAAACTGTTCATGACTTTTCCTGAGACAAAAAATGGAATATGCAGCAGTTGTATGGTGCCCATATCTCGAGAAGCACATCAATAAACTGGAAAAGGGCCAAAGGCATGCTACAAAATGGCTTCCAGAAATGAACAAGAGTTACGAGGAGAGGCTAGAGGCGTTAAATATGCCAAAGCTAGAAAATAAAAAAAAAAAAGATGTGAAATGATCACCACTTACAAAATAATAACAGGAATTGACCAAATTGACAGGAATTCCTGAAACCAACAACTTCAAGAACAAGAGAACGCAGATTCAAGCTAAATGAAGGTTTGGCTTTTGAAAAAGAACACACATTTCAGTGTGGCCGCCCACTCTTGCAAAACGCGCTGCCCACCTTGGGGCAGGCTGGGGGGCACACCCCGGGAACACAAAAGTGTTAAGCCAGAGTGTACCACACCTCTTCACCTTTTGCCAACTTTCCCCTTTATCTTGGTACAACTGCACATGTCGAAGCAACAAAATCCTTATCGATCCCAGGACTGTTACCATGTATAAAGCACAAGTGTTTCAACCTTTCCTCAGTGCTAAACCAAGATGACCCCAAGCCTAAGCTCCAGTGCAGGGCCTTTGGAAACATGAAACCCTCAAAGCTTTCCATTAGGTGATAATCTGTGGCAACATTTGGGTCCAAGACTCCTGCAGGCCTAATAGCATACAGTATTTGCAGTTATACACCTGCACAAGTTACTTTACATTGCTATTAGCATGTGGGTTTTTGTCCAGTTATCTGCCTATTACTTCCCCACCTGATGCTTTTCTGCCAGCTGCTGTTTTGTGGGTATTTCCTCTCGTGTCTTCGATCCCTTACTTTTGGGGTAACTAGTCTTCATTGGGTGGGGGGTGGGGGTTAAAATAGCTTAAGCTACTCTATCCCTTTGAGATGTATTTCCTTCTTGTCTCAAAAAACCTACTTGAACAAGTCTTCATCTCCAGGTGGACAATCATTCAATTCGGACTACTCTGCTTTTTTCGTGTCGACATTTCCGGTTTACTTTCAATGCCTAAGCTTTAATTGTTGGGCAACCAAGTGGGATTGATAAACAGGCTTTTGCTATACTATACAGTATGATAATTTTGTTCATAATTGCTTTGTAA
Source organism: Procambarus clarkii (assembly GCF_040958095.1). NCBI lineage: Eukaryota > Metazoa > Arthropoda > Malacostraca > Decapoda > Cambaridae > Procambarus > Procambarus clarkii. Next base: position 17,991,567 of record NC_091219.1, read on the forward strand.
CTCCTGTCCCTTCCTTTTACCAGGACTACCCTGTATGCAGTGTCACTATAAATGTGAGGCAGATTGGTGAGGTAGATCATACCGTGATTCTGGTGCTGCCATCTTGTGACAGGAGATGGTACTGCCTGACAAGCAAACCTTTAATTTGTGATTTAAGGTTCCCCCTCGCCATCCCCCCCCCCCAAAAAAAAGAAGGGGTTGGCCTTGTAAAGGCCTTTTGGAGTATGTTTCAGTTTTCTACATTTTTTTTTTTTTTTTAATGTTCGTTCAATGGCCCTTACCCTTAGTCCTAGTATGTCCGAGAAATTTCCCAATTAAAGTCTATGTTGGTATTGTACCTTAATTATCACCCAGTCGGAGTGCAAGTCTTTTCTCCATTTGCCAGCCGAGTTTTACTTTGGGTGATGGACTAAGCATGTCAGCTAAGAATCACTGGTAAAAAGCATAGCTTTTTCAGCCAATTACACTAATATTTACAGATGTGGTTATGTCATTCCTTAGAATAATACTTCATTACAGTACTTCCAAAGAGCAAAGCTCACACCTTGTTGTTTAAGATGTTAGGAACTTCATTAGGAGTCATTAAACCAATACTCAAGGACAAATGATATGGTAAGTTATCAATTCTAAAAATACTTGTGGGGCCTACACTGAGACATATTTGTCAACAACTAATTACATTTCCATGCAAACCTGCAAAGGCTCGAACACTTGTGCATAATTTATTCGATGGAGCCTGGATCAAACAAGTTATAAATCTAAACTAATTATCACCACACAGATTCGAGAATCGACTGTAATGGGAGTATGTTCCACATAGTTGGTTACAACTAATAAAAATGTAAAATTATACAAATAGGAAAATTGCAAACAATTATCTTTAAGATCCATTCTCTAAATATGCACACTTCTCAGCTACTATAAACAAACAAGTAAAATAATTTTTGCCCTAAAATCGATATTTTAAGTAAAAATTATCCAATAGATTTTGCACAAAAGTCTTTGGCCACATTGCACAACTCCATTACAGGTAAGCCAATCAATTATGAAACACTGCTGTGTCTAATTCAGATTACTTTGATATCAACACATGAAACACTTCTACACCATTAAGTACAAGAAGGTACCTTACATCCTACACTTGAGAGCAGCTGGTAAGACTTAAAGGCTCAGACTGGTCAGAAATGTTTTTAATAATCTTGTTGGCCAGTCAATTTACTTTACACGAGTTTTTAACAAATTTTGCCCAATTTTGTGCGCCTTTTAAGTTTTAAAGCAGAGTTTTTTCAGTAATAAATTGTATCCTCATGCAGGAAAAGTATTAAAGCATAGAATATTACAACAAAGACTTGATAGCACCACTCCAGAAAAATTCCAAAATCTTCATGCTAGCACCCTCACAATATTAAGATTCACTAACTGTTCACCTTGACACCTTCAAACAACAAGCTTGTTATTTCATTTACACTCGTCTGAGAAAGAGACGACCAAATATCAACTTGAATCATTAGTAAAGAATAACCGGTCAGTAAAGTGGCACAAATATTACCTCTCATTCACAAGCTTGTCGGTGAACGGATTGCGGGGCTGGCGCTTCATAATATCAGATTCAGCTTCTTCATAGGCAAGGGAAATGGCAGGCACCTAAATATTAACCAAAGTATGTTAACATCCTTTTAACATAAAAACAAAAATTAAAAGTAATAAATAAAATGAAAACGTCTACCTACAGATGCGTTAAATTGCAGGACAACCTGGAAAGTTCATGTGCAAGTATAAATAATAATAATAAAAAAAAAATTACACAGCAATCAAGATCTGCTCTGTCCTGTTGGGCATGTGCTGCTTTATCAATGTTTGGTGACAGGCCCCTTGTAAAATGCAATTTTCGGTACAGTGCTAGTTCTTGTGTGATGGTCTCTGAGGTCAAACTTAATGACAGGAGACATCAGGTCAGTGAAGCAAAACCATTAAATTTTTTTTTTTTTTTTGCAAGCTCATACTTCGAGTGACAATACATGCATCATGTCCCACGTAGTAAATTAAAGTACGTCAGCCAACTGTGTGCTCTCGTTTTGGTACTTAAGTACAGTACAGTACTTTTAACATTTTTGATATTGTAGAAATTTACGAAGCACAGCCTAAGCTTGCATGGAGTCTTGTGTGGCATCTGCTTAAAAAAATATATATAAAAAAAATCCATGCAGAGGTTTTTTCTCTCTCTCTCCAGAATCATAGATTGTCAGGATCTAAGGAGGGATTAGGAAGGGGTATAGAATGTAGATAGATATAGAGAACCTGCACACGTTACCTCTCGTTCACAAGCTTGTCGGTGAACGGATTGCGGGGTTGACGCTTCATAATATCAGATTCAGCAGCTTCATAGGCAAGAGAAATGGCTGGGACCTGTCATGACCAGCACAGGACAAGAGGCAGACAAAAAAGACAGATATGAGACCAGTTACACAAGGAGTGAACTCTGGAGGCACAACACTATAGTGATGATTATGGCATGCATGGCAGGTCAACACACAAACACCGCTTGCAAGAGGTGCAAATTTCAGACATTCCCATTTATTCTATATTTTTTTGTGAAGTCTCTCAGTGTTTCAGAAGTATTTCATCACTTTACAACACAAATTTACATGCAAACAAATTTCCACACAACCCGAAACCTGCACCTTTACTGAACACGGCCCAAGGTGTGCGATTTGGGAGGCTGAAAGTTAGCAGCATCTACACACTGCAGTGACAGGATGTGAGTGCAGGATGATAAGACCATGACAGGTATATAATGGTCATGATGTGGCAGGAAAAGGAGAGGAAGAGGATTGCTTCCCTACTTGGGGAGAAGCTGAATTTTCTTGACCTTTAAGGATGGTTGGAAGGTCAGTTTAGAATATGTAAAACAGGCAGAAAAAGTAACATTTATAATTCAGTTTACAATGAATTAAGTGGATAAACTGCAATGATCTAACGGGTCATTCAGGCTAACTTGTTAATATGAAGTTTGTCAAGGAATGGTTATAACGGCTAAGGAAAAAAGCAATGACAAGTTCGGAAATTCATTAGATTCATCTAAACTAGCAGAATGGTTATTTTTTTTTAAATGGCAAGGCCCCACTCTACCCATAATACCAATCACACTGCAAAAGTTGAAAGAAAGAATTTACTTAATAATTAAACCCTAAACAGTTGAAGTAAAAGGAAAAGGGTTCATGCCAGTTTGGAAACTGTAAAAGTGGGTCAGTCATTATCGGACAATATGAGGTGTTGTGTCGATTACATTAACCTTAGGAACGATGCATGTTCGTGTACAAAGAATGTTTTAAAATCCCCTGCTCATCAGAGAAGAGCATCTTGATTGCAAATTTGGTTCAATTCTAGTGCCTATTATAGCAGTGGATATACCAAGCTTAGCATACAATGAGAAAGTACTATGTCCTGTTCATATTGTGGCAGGGCATAAAGTAATAAATTTATGCAACTAATTTTAATTCAGCCATTGAATGGTCTGGGCTAGTTAGATGGAAATGGGAGTAAATGAGGTAGGCCAGTTGAGGCCTACCTCAATAAGATCTGCTAGATGTATCTACCCCCTATGACATTTTAAACAATGCCAGTCAATAATATTATTTATCACTATTATTGATTATTAATCAATATTATTACTGTTTTACCACCATGTTTTATGATAATACAGATTGGAAAACATCTATCCCCCCCAACTCCAAGCTTAACCAATGGGGATAAAATTGGGTTACTTTGAATTTTAATCTGAAACTTTGAGTCCCCAAAATTTCAGGCTATATAATGCCTTGTGTACGCATACAGTACTTACAAACATGACGAGCAGTGCTTAAGAGAACCCACAGACCGAATAAAGAACATCACTTTCCCCAAAAAAATATACAAGGGCTTCAGATTTGTAGAACTGCAAAACCAATAATTAAATGGTATGTAGGAAAAGGTTATGGATGATACTGAAGAAATTCATCAACATGACAAGAGGCTTAAGAAAATGTGATATAGCTTAAGAGAAATAACTTTGATTAGGCATACTCCATACCATCAGAAGTGACTTAATAGGCAAAATATCACTGAAGTAGAAATTGCATTCCTGATAAAATTTCTGTATAGAGACTTTGCATGATTTACAGCACTCAAAAGAAAAAAGTAATGGAATAGTCAAAACTTTAACTTGCTTCAATCCAACCAGCAAAGTTTAACAAAGCTGTTTGGTGTGGAAACCAGCCTGTACGTCCTAATACACACTGGCCATTTAGAATGTGTTTTTTTTTGGCCTTTTTGCCATATTTTGAAAAGATGAAAAATCAGTCATGCAATCTTGCTGATAAAAACACAGGCTTATCACTCGAGTGTTAACTGATCATCACCATAAATCAATCCATGTAAGACTATTCAAGTATCACATGTCTAACTTACAATAATTCACAATGTGTTGTGACAAGCAAATAGGAGGCAAATTTTTATTTGTCTTGCTAAATATCTGTGATAAGAAAATGGCAGTCGAGTTAAAAATGTACGAAGACAATATCTGCGTGCGAATAAAATGGGAACAGGAAGTGTTTCCCATGTTGTAAAAGCTCAAACAAATTTGTTCCACATTTGTCCTTTTCCTGTTTGCCTTTTTTACCTTTCATTGACAAGTTTGTCTTTGAATGGATTTCGTGGATAACGTTTCATGATATCACTCTCTGCAGTTTCATAGGCCAGAGATATAGCAGGAACCTAAGGAAAAGGTGAACATACAGTAGTTGAACTAAAAGATAGCGCAAGTTATCATAAAATACTAAGATGTATTTCGTGTTGGTACTAGACTTATAGCTTTCCTACATTTAATATTAATTTTACTTTATCTACAAGAATAATATTGGACCAATTTTTAAGCAATTACTGTACTATATGTTGCCGCTTACTTTAAACCTACAAAGACTGAACTCTACTACATATTTGGCACATTATACTTGCCAACAAAATTCTCAGTACCTCTCATTGACCAATTTATCATATATGGGACTTCTTGGTCTCCTCTTCATAATATCATTTTCAGCAAGTTCATAAGCTAGTGAAATAGCTGGGATCTTAGGGGAAAAATAAATTGTTATTCAGTGAATGCTGAGAAAGTAAAAAAAAAAAAATAGGAAAGGCATTTATAGTGTTAATGATTTTATGAACAAATAATCTAAAGTTACATAGAAGTTATTTTTAGATGTAACACATAGTATGTACTGCAATATGAAATGCTAAATTTTTAGTTCTTTACAGCTAACTTATTTAGCAAATAATTGCATTTGAGATTAAATATATATAGAATTCCCTCATAAAATAAACAAGCTGAATAAACTTACCATGTCAGTGCCCAGATCAATGCAGAGGATGGTAACGGTACCCAAGGGAAGGGGCACAGAGCCAATCATGAAGAACAAGAATGGAGAGATCTCGGGAATGTTGGAGGTCAAGGTATAAGCGATCGACTTCTTGAGGTTATCAAAAATAAGTCTGCCCTCCTCAACACCAGTGACAATGGAAGCAAAGTTGTCGTCTAACAAGATCATATCAGCAGCCTGTTTGGACACGTCCGATCCAGCAATACCCATAGCAACACCTGAGTGAAGCAAATGTTTAAGTTAAGGAGGTTTTAGGTTAAGGAGGTTAAGGAGGTTCAGGAGCTTTACTATTCTGTGAAAAGGCAGAGGAATGGCACATAACCTTTATATACATTTCCAAGACAAACCACTGAATATTTTTTTAATAAATATACAACTTCCTAGCTACATGAAATAGATAAAACTTACCAATGTCAGCCTTCTTGAGAGCAGGAGAGTCATTAACACCATCACCAGTCACGGCAACAATGGCTCCCATGCGCTGACAACCTTCAACAATGATCAGTTTCTGTTGAGGTGAAGTACGGGCGAACACAATCTCAGTGTGGTGAATAAGGATATCATCTAACTGTTCAGATGTCATATCTCTTAGTTCTGAGCCATGGACAACAGCAGCCTTTGCTTCACGTGGGTCAACCTCCTTAATAGGGATGTTCAGTCTCTGGGCAATATCCTCAACAGTTTCATTACCTTCAGAAATGATGCCTACAGACTTGGCAATTGCCTTGGCAGTAATTGGGTGATCACCTGTAACCATGATAACCTTGATTCCAGCTGATCTGCACTTTGCTACAGCATCGGGTACAGCAGCTCGAGGAGGATCAATCATAGACATTAATCCTACAAAACGAAGGCCATGTACGGGGAAGTTAACAGATTCTGAATCAAAGGGATATCCGAGAGGATACTTATCAGAAGGCAAAATATAGTCACAGAAACCAAGTACACGTTCTCCAAGACCACCTAGTTCCAAGTAGGCATTGTTGAAAGATTCCTTCAGCTCTTCATCCAGAGCCTTTTCTTCACCATTAATGTAGATGGTCGAGCAGCGTTCCAGGATCCTCTCAGGGGCTCCCTTCATGACAAGGAGGTAGCGGGGGTCATTCTTATCCTCGGTTTCATGTATAGATACTTGGTATTTATTTGTAGAATTAAATGGAACTTCGCATACCTTCTTGTTTCGTGATCGCCAGCCCCTTACATCGCCAACAGCTAGTTCGACACACTTAAGCAGAGCAGCTTCTGAAGCATCACCATTGACTTCACGTTTCAAGATAGGTACAGACTCCTGTCCAGTCTTGAATTCTGCTCGGTTGCAGAGTGCAGCAATTCTAGATAGTGTCTTCCAGCCTTGAGACGTCTTATCATATTGGCAGCCAGATTGGTCTTCTGATGTATCAGCCTCAATGATGGTGTTGTCAAACCACATGTGAGCTACTGTCATACGGTTCTGGGTCAGGGTACCCGTCTTATCTGAGCAGATGGTGGAGGTGGACCCTAGAGTTTCAACAGCTTCCAAATTTTTTACAAGACAGTTTTTGGCCGCCATTCGTTTGGCTGTGAGTGTAAGACACACAGTAACAGTGGCAAGAAGACCCTCTGGCACATTTGCTACGATGATACCAATGAGGAACACAACAGCATCTAACCAGTGGTAACCTGTAAAGAAATTTTTTTAATGATTACTATGACACTGCTGAAGTATTTCAAAGATCACACTTATTGGTAGAGATTAGTTTTACAGACATTTCTGATAACTGCTAAGAATAAGGTTTAATACATTTCAAAGTAGAAAACATTAAATTTCAGTATTTACTTTTGTTATCAGCACATTTGCGAACAGAAGTCAAATCAATTAAGATAATGCCAAGATAGTCAAGAAAATGAGAATGTCATTTCATTATTAGTAAGAACCAGTTGAAAAAAAAAGGAAAACATCTTGTGTACAGAGAACAATATGGCTGGTATGGAGTTGGAATAGCATGAAGGGACTACACAAAATATCTTGTCAATTGGCAAACAATTTAAAACTCCGCTGATATTCTAATAATTTAGTACCATATGTCGAGAAACCAACTTAACCAGAAAAAGTTTTAAAATGCGCAAATAACTTACCCATGATGAAAGCAATGACAAAGAAGGTGACGCCCAAGAACACTGCTACACCAGTGATGATGTGGATGAAATGGCTGATCTCTTTGGCAATGGGTGTCTCACCAGTTTCCAAACCAGAAGCCAATCCAGCAATGCGACCCATAACTGTGTTGTCCCCGATGTTGATCACAATACCTCTGGCAGTACCTATAAAATATTCTTATAAAATACCTATACAGTATATACCTATAACACCAGTACCTATAAAATTTATTTATTCAAAATAAAAATTCCCCATATAGGTACTATATACCAAACAAAACTTTAAGGCAATGGTAAATAATTATTCAGTGCTCACCCTCGACGGCATTGGTAGAGAAGAAAGCGAGGTTCTTGGTCTCCAGTGGATTTTCTGATGTAAATTCAGATGAACGACTTTGTGGTTCAGATTCTCCAGTTAGCGAAGAGTTGTCTACCTGTGTGGTAAAACACATTACCCAATACTAAGAGAAATTGACTAGGTTACTGATATTTTACTTAGCAGCTCAATTACCAGTCAAAATAATTTCCATTGGTATTTAACACAATTTCAGTAAGTATTATGAAACAAACCTTAAAGCCCCTAGCTTCAATGACACGGACATCAGCCGGAATTCGGTCACCGAATTTCACCTCTATGATGTCCCCTATGCAAAGCTCTTCAGCCTGCACATTCTGCTTTTCACCCTCACGAACCACAATAGCGTACTAGTTGGAGAAATTCAATCATTACTATTACAATATGAATTTGTTTTCAATAAAAATTTACATATAATATATAACAATCTTTACTGAAAATTATTTAAATAAAAATTGATAAAATAAAATCTTAAAATTTTCTGTTAAATATGTTTAAGTTTTATTGACCTGTCATGAACTACAGAAATATAGTGTGCAAAGAGTTTTACTTAATTGTAAGAATGCACTCTAGATTTCTTGAAGTACATTACTATGGAGTACCTCTACTGTACCTCTACTTAAACATGCAGCAAAGTCAAAGTCAAAGTGAGGCCAACTCCTAATACATCATCACTACACTGAGTAATAACCAGGTTTTTTAAAAGGCTCTACATCTGAAACTCACCTTTGATATGCAGTAAAGATTTTCTATACACTATCATAATACCAGCTACATATTTGGCCAACTGATTAGCTGCTTGCTCAAGGTTTGGGTCCAAGACCAGGCACTACAACGTTAAAATATTGAAAATCTTTAATAAATTATTACTTGCCTTCAGATTAAACATAGTTATGGTATTCTTAACGTTTCCTTGACTGTGGCAATTCTCTCGTAGATTTAGTTTGATTTCTTGGAAGAAAATTACCAATAGTTACAATGAAAACGATCCGAGTTGTATTGAGTGTTTGCCAAACTGGTCTCACTGGCTTTACCTGCAGCAAGTGCTGGAAAAAAGTCGTCGTTTCCATATGCAATATATTAAACCGGATACTAAATTTCTCTTAGGTAGCATGAAAGCTTTTTGTCAGTTGGCCAAAGTATTTTTTTCTGTATAAATAGTAATTATGTAGCTACAGACAAAAATTAAGCAAAATTAAGCAAAATAAGTACTTGGCAGTATCAATTCTAAAATTCTATTATTCAAGCAAATTTTGTTTGAGCTAGCATCTAGCTTGCAAGCATATTCAAGCTTCTTAAATTGAATTAATGTGCTTGCCCTAATTAACTTACTTTGTAAAAGAAAACTGTTCTAAATATAACCTTGTACTCTACACATGGATATAATGTGCAATATGTGGACAATCATCTAACACATGCTAGATTGAAAGCTACAAAATATGAACAAAAGTAGCAGCTCACCAAATAAGCAATCATTTATATAAAATACACAAACTTCCAGTCACAATTGGATTACACAGTGTTCAACATGCACTTTTGTCTTTGTAAGTTACTTTCACACACACCATACACAAAAAGCTGAAATAATAATGTATTAAAAATTAATTTTGCACATGGTTCTTACCAAGCAATGTGTGCTTATTAGTACTGAGCAGAGAATAAAATTTGGAAGTTCTAGAAACCGATACATCTAAATCACTCAAAATATGGGGGGAAAAAAGCTGTGGGGAGGGGGAGGTTTGGGAGAGAGGGAACTATATGCCTGTACAGACTTGAGTACCATAAAGGAGTTAAAAGATGAAGTATATGGAAATAATATTAAGAAATATATTGGCTCTTTATGAACAATCTTTTTGAACAGTTACTCACCAAGACAAGATCTTACTGAACCCCAGGTTTGGATCCTGTGCAGTCAGAACAGCTCTGCACTGTGCAACAGCAGCCTATCAGTGAACCTTTAGAACTGTCCCTACATGTTCCTAGAGATTGGAGAATATTTGAACTCTGTACAGGAATGCATTGTCAATGACAAGCATCCAGCTGCAGTTCCAGGATCTCCAACATTATTTTTCCCTGGATCAGTTTAATGTTCTTTCTGCTCTTGTTCTTTATGGCTTTCCTCACTGCTCATTTCAGACAAGTAACTCATGCCGAATACTGTTGCTTCTTATAGATCTGGTCTGAATTCTTGTACATCTGGTCTGATGATGAAAAATGGCACACCCAGTCAATCTTTTTATTTGACTCCATTTTGGTCTATAAATAAGATGCTGATTTTCTTGTACCAGTTCCAGGATTCTCCTTTTGAAAACTGATTTCAAGACTTTTCACTAGACTAGCTACAGGCAATTGAGAATAAATAAATACAAACAGCACGCCAAAAGTTCTCTTGGCGTGCACACTTGTTTGTAGGGAGGCTTTGTGCATGTTCATCTTAAAAAGTCTTTAAACCAAGACTGAGATTAGTACATTATGGAAAGACCATATTGTAGTTCTTTTGCTTGCCCATCCTGAAGTCAATCTTGTCTTGTATCTGACAGTGTCCCCTGCACTAGTATCTGCTTTCACCACTGGCTTATTTTCTGGTGAATAATATTTGCCATGTTGAAATCACTCTTCCCTCCAATGTCCTGGGCTGATATCAAGGTTTTTTTTGCCGAGATTCAAGTGCTTGGATGCAAGTTCGATAACTCTTCGGCTGATGCTTTTCCTGTAGCTTCTGTTAAAAACATTGCAGCCTAAGTGTGCTTTTTTTTTTTGTAGCTTTCACAAATGCCTACCTTAGAGCAAGGGTGGGATATAAATCAGGCTTTATAGTGCAAATTAAAAAGCATTCCTGCAGGCCGTTTCCTCATTTTCTGTTTACCCTAATTCTTGGTGGTGGGGTTTCTTTCCTTCAAGTGTCGGGTACAAAGTGTAGCCGAGGTCCAACTTCAGTTCTTGGGTCTTGCCTACAAGTGTACAACATCCAGAGGCTATTGGGATCTGCCATATTTGTAGCAGAAACTGTACGAAGTCTACCATCATCACTTCATTCCTTAGTTTCATTTGTTCACAACTCTTGAGACACTGTTGTGTTTGTACTGCCACCTGGTAGCAGTCAGGGATCATTACCTTGTGAGACATTCACTTGTAAGTGAGGATGCTGCTCAGAACACTGATGTCAAGAGATATTTGGAAAACATCACATTTTAGGGGGGAAAAAAAAAATCTGGATGCATTTGACAGGAATGTATTCTCCCATTACCTGGGAGCCAGTGACCCAAAAGGGCTACTGTGTAAATGGTGACCTCCCATTAACAAAGATAAAACCATTAGGTTTTGTAGAATCTTGCCTTATGGGAGCAACTAACTGCACTGCTTAAAAATGTTCATTCCACATGTACTTAAAACCTGATTTATAGTGTAGCATTTTATTACAAGCTGTCCCCAGGTTATAAAACAATATAGTAACAATATTGAAGCCCCCAATGGAGAAATTTTAATGTCTATCCAAATAACTGTTTTTATGTTAAATGTTTATGGAAAATACCCAGCAAAAGAAGAAATAGGCAAGCTCTAAAAAATAATTAAATCCAATTTCATAATAGACTTGTCCATGAATACTCTTACAATTTAAATCAATTCATATTATGCAGTGCATCTTTTTACTTCAGGAAACCCATGCATATCCCACATAGAAAGCACACTAGGAGAATATCTCCACACCATATTTATTAGGACACTTTCGTCGCTAATAAAATAACATTTAGGACAAGACATAAATGAAAAGATATTAATAGTTACAAATGCAATCCAAGTAATTGCCTTAAATAATAAACGAGTATTAACTATTAATAGTTGTTATAATGTATCCCAACACACAAGCATGCACAGGAACAATGACAATTGCTAGCCATCAATCTAATGAAAATTTCAAATCCAACTGCATATTTCCTGGTGGTCAGGTGGCATGTGTACAAGGGATGAACAAGATGGATGAATGGAAGCTATACAAAGCTTTTTAAAATGACAGACTCGATGAAAATCTGTCGGATCAATAGGTACCTATTTCAGTAAGTACATTATCAAAAGAAGGCACCAAGCCAGGAAGACTATGTAGCACCATCAAATGTGCAGAATAATCATAGGGCGCTAAATAGCACTAAGGATGCCAATACTAGAACAAAAATGCACAAGGTGAATGATATCAATGGTATACAATTCACCAAGAATTCTATCGAGGGACAAGTGACAGCGAGAGACGGTCGGGAAGCAAGAGAGAGACATACGTGCTGGAAGTCTGGACATTCAACAAGGATATGTACGACCATAAGAGGGACAATGCAGTTTGGACAGTAAGAAGCAAGGGCAGCGCTCCATTAAGTGTGTGTGTTAGACGTGCATGGCCAATACGTAGCAATCGCCAGAGTCATTTCCCATTGCCAGTTACGGTGGTAGGACGAAGGCCATGGGGGGACACTACTCTTAAGAGCACGCAGTTTGTTACCAGTAACTGAAGACAAACAACCCTGCCAACGGGCAAGAATGGTGGAATGAATAACTGGACAAAAATCAGAATAAGGAATACCTTTACAGGAGATGGGACAGATGCGGATAGCTTTTTTTAGCAACAGCGTCCACACGCTCAATTAAGGACACCAATATATCTAGGAACCCAACAAAACTCCGTCTTAAATCTACTGGAGACTAGAAATGGCCAATGTTGAATTTCGACTACCACAGGATGGACTCCAGAGCCATGGGGACACTGTGAGAGTCAACTACAACAACAAAGGAGGATTAACAGCGAAAAAGCAGTTGAAGAGCATAGAGAATTGCATAAAGTTCTGCCGTGAAGATGCTTGTCTCCGGAGGCAAGCGACACACGGGTGGTCAGGAAAAACCAGTAGCCTACACCGTCTGCAGACTTAGACCCATCGGTGAGGACGGAAATGGAGCGGGAGTGTGAAGAAAAGTGTTCAAGGAAATGTCGTTTCAGAACTGTAGGAGGGGGTAAAAACTTTGTTTACGTGGGTCAAGGTTTTCCAAAATTTAGGAAGGGGGACCCTCCACTGGGGCAAAGACGGAACGACACGAGAGGAAATATTGGCAACACGAACCGAAAGAGCATTTTGTAAGCGAGACAACCGTACACAATTAGGGAGGTGAAGGGGAACAGGAACCACAGGAGGGGTTACCCATTTCAGTGTATATTGTTATTGAAGAGGAAATCTTCCAAAATATTTAGTATCTAGTGTTGCGTATTCAGTTTTCTTCAATGTACAGTAAGTCCACAATATAAAGAAACTTGTTTTGATGATGTAGAATAACCATAATTGTATATGAACAAATTAAAACATGACATTGACAAAGTATTTCAAGTGATTGGAACAACATGTATGACTGATGAACTGACTAAAGAGGAGTCATAATTGTCAAGACTAAGTGCCACCTTTCTGTTCAACAGAAAATTGCTAGTTGGATATTGTTATTACATATAAACTAGATTATACATATACAGTATATGTATAAGGAAATATATATTTTTAGTAGGTTTAAAAAATACATTACTAGTATTCACCTGGGGAACCATGTTTTTAAAGGATTCCATGATACGGGAACTCTTGTTTTCTTGATAATATGAGAAGATTCCTGTGATGATCACGACAGCTGTGAGTACAATACCCAGGTACAACTGTAAACAACTCATGCCAATCAGTATATTCCCTTTAAAACTCTACTCCGACCTTCATGTTTGTACAGTACATAATATACAGTATATACGCGCGTCTCCAAACACGCCAGAATCTCCGACTTAAAATGCAAAGCGTTGCTCAGTCTTGGTTGAGCTAGAAAGCAACAGTATTAAAAAAATAAAAATGCAGTATACTGTACTTACATATGAAGAAGAATGTGTCCCCCCAAACTGGTTGCACATTTCACCATTAAAAATTCTGTATTTAATTTCTAATGCTAAATCTGGCCATAAAAAAGGCCCACTCTCCCAAGCTATTTGTAAACTGTACTAAACTGTAGTTGAATTCAAATTGACTACCTGTTAAATATTTGACTTCCTGGAGACTTCAAGGCTGTTTCCTTTGCTAAGACATTCTAAAAGAGCATCGGACACAAAATGAAGCGTCTGTAAAAATGTTACCAAGCATGGTAAGCAGTCCTTCCAATTTGGTGCCAGAATACCTAGTCATTAGGCGTTACAAAAAAAAATTACCTGAGGAACCAAGTTCTTAAACGACTCCATGATAGCTGAGGACTTTGCCTCCTGGTAGTAGGAGAAGATGCCAGTGATAATCACCACAGATGTCAGCACTACTCCTAGGTACAACTGCAAAATATTACCCAGTCCATGATAAATAATGCAGCCATGTTAATATTTGGTCATTTAAAGAAATTCAGTTGTTTCAGATTTGTATCACGTTTAGAAAAATCTGTGTGAAATAAATGTGAATGAATGTGCTTAAGATTTTTTATCAATCTAAGCACTAGTACCTGGAAATTATAGTGGAAGTTGTGCAATTTAACTAGATGAAATAGAGAAGGAATATTGTGTGTAATGGTAAATAAACTGCCAGAGGAGAGTGTACCGAGGTGGCTTAGGCATGTTAAATGAATGAATGATGGAAGAATGAAAGACTGGTCAAGACCATATTAAGAATACTGTAATCAGAGGGTAGGTAGAAAACTTGGGGTAGTGGAGAAGAGAACTTGATAAGCAAGTGTGAAGGGCCCATTGTGGTGCCAATATCAATATATATACTGTATATATAAGCACAAGAGCAGTAGGTTAGAATGCAGGACATGTATGAAAATTAGTTTACTTAGTAAGCAGGAAAAGTGAATGCAAGAGTGAAACTTTAGAGCAAGATAAACAAATCAAAGTAACAAAGTTTAGGAAGGGTTTGGGTGTCCACACAAATATTTACTTTGAGATTTGTTGACAAGTTTCCAACAAGAGCAAAAGTTGCAAGATGCCGTTTTATGTTAGAAAAAGTTTACAATTGAATTGATCAAGAAGCAGGGGCCAGATTCACGAAGCATTTACAAAAGTACTTACGAACGTGTACATCTTTCCTCAATCTATGACGGCTTTGGTTACATTTATTAAAAAGTTTACAAGTATAAAAACTTCCCAATCAACTGTCATTATTGTTATAAACAGCCTCCTGGTGCTTCGGATCTCATTAACTGTTTAATAATTGTAAACAAAGCCACCAAAGATTGAGAAAAGACGTACAGGTTCGTAAGTGCTTGTATAACTGCTTCGTAAATCTGACTCCAGGTTCAATAAGAATGAAATTCTTGTATGTATAGCAGAGCATGCAAGACTAAAGGAAAAAATTACGGAATTTTATTGTTGGTGTGCAGGAGACAGGATAATGATTGTTAACTCTTTAATATATTAATATGTATGAGCAAAAGAAGTAGGCAAAAGCACCTTGAACAGGAGAATAAAGATGACTTGTAAAAGACTAAAGTGAAACCAGAAGTTTAAGCTCAGTGTAGGACTAGGCAAGATTATGGCATTTGTAAGAAAAGAATGGTATACAGCAGATTTTATACAACCTTGCAGAGTGGCACAACATGATTGCAAGTGCAAGATAAAAATAAGAGGCAATATTGAAAGAGGTATTACTACAAGTTTTAAATACTTTGGAGCAGTGTTAAATGTGAGTATTGAAATACAATATGAATGAATGAATGGTAAAGGAGGTGAATGTAATATAATGAAAGTAAGGATTATTAGTACTGAATAGTAGATGAGAAAGAACAGATGGTATATCACTGCGCTGACATGGGAAACAAACTTCCGTGCTTGAAGGGAAAATTCGATCATATTACACGTTTGGTTACAAAAATGATCATTTATATATATAATTTTGATACCAAATTGTTTGCTCTATCATATGCCATAGTCAAAATGATGAATGCATAATAAATGATTGTTAATATTTATATATAGACTCGTCGAATTTTTGTAAATCCTGGTCATTACGTAATGACCAATAATTGTCATAGTTATGACACTGAATTGTTTGCAATAACTGCTGTATTAAATGATCTATTCAGAATGACGAAGATATAGTACTCATTTTGTAATTTTTTTTGTTTAATGTAGATGTGAAGATGGGTTATGATGAATTTGTATTTGCCTAAATGTGCTTCACTCTTTAGATATATCAATATTGTACTCTACTGGTAGGGTAAGTCACATTTTTCTATGCATTATAGTGGATGTAGGCCTATTGATTTTTTATTTCTGGGGTTGGAGGAGGTTGCCAAGGGGCCTGATGGGTCAAACAAAATCCATTATGTAATGAATCGGCATCACCCCATGTAGTTTATTCAAGCGAGGACACCTTGTACTATGTTTTCTATTCTAAATCTTTCTACAAATTCTTAATTTTCAATACAAATGTGGAAATTTTAAGACAGTATTTCAACAAATACGAGGGTGCCATCTTGTACCAGCACTGTATTTGAATAGCCCGAGAAAGACACTGTACGTGGTCACCCACTTGAGGATTAACATTTGAGGATTAAATGCATCAAGAAAAATACAAATATCTGGGGAGCTAAGGAATGTTGCTGCAGCCGCTTTCATCCCAAGGATTTTTCTGCCAAGAGAAATCAATGCCATTAAAATCATCAACAAGCATTTCATTAATATGTTAGTAAAAGAATTAATCTTAATTACTTATCAATTATAATTAACCCCTGAGGTCCTGGGCCAATGCAGTTCTTTTCCAATTTGCAAAACCTGCATTTTCCAAAACTCGCTTTATCAGGGTATGTCTTCCAGTACTCCTTAGGACCAGTATGGCCCTGTGGAGACATTATGAAAGTTTCCTGTGGCATTGGTGCCTTAAATGTTGTCCCATGTTACTGTATGACACACACCCTCTTGACAAAGGAATTTTACTACAGCGGCAACCAAGTTACTCAGAAATGCAGTTTTCACATGCACTAAGCCTATTTTGACCTATATCTTATGTTAAACATGATTCCCTACATATCTAATTATTTTATTGGTTTGAAAAACATTTGCACTGGCAGCATGAATGAGATTTCTTTACTGGGTAATCTATCAAGTAAATTATACAAATGCAAAGATAGAACCTACAGACACGCTTTATTGTGTGCCTCCCACTAGCCAAGCAAAATTAACATTTAACTAACACAGGAATAGTGTACAATTGGATTTACCTGGCACTTTTGGATATGAAATATGGCTGATCAGCTAAACACAAGTTTAAACTTCTAGATGACAGATTGGGTAACATTAATTTGCATTAAATTTATGGAAGATTAATTCATCTAATTCATTGAGAATTAAACACATACTGTACATACAGGTGAAATTATCCTGGTAGAAATTTACAAAAGCTTACATTATCATTGTTGGGTTCTTCCTCTGAAGCTGCCTCAATGGAGTAAGCAATGAAGCAAAGGATGGCACCAATCCACAAGAGGAGTGAGAAACCACCAAACAGGTTCTTGCAAAATTTAACCCACTCGGGAGTCTGTTTAGGTGGAGTGAGGGCATTTGGACCATCTCGTTCAATGCGCCTGAGAGCCTCTGCCTGTGTTAGACCCTAGAAAAATATAAAACAAAAATTATGATTTGCCAATAACCTACTGAAATGAGCATGCAAACTTTTTCCAATGCCACATGCTGCCTTGGCTACCATTAAGAAATAACCACTTATTACACCATGAAATAATGAATGGAATAGAGATTAATTAGGTTCACCAATACCCACTTGCTTTCCAACACCAACACTTTAAAGGACAGGGAAAAGGAAGGGGAAAGCGTCAAGCCATTACGACTATATAGCATCTGGAAGGTGTCAGGATAAGGATTTGAGATGGGACAGGGGAAGGAATGGTGCCCAACCACTTGGATGGTCGGGGATTGAATGCCGACCCGCATGAAGCAAGACCATCGCTCTACCATCCAGCCCAAGTGGTTGGGCAACGAAAGGACAGAAAAGAAAAAATAAAGACTACCTGCTCTACTGCTTGAAATATAATACAGTATATCATAACATGATTAAGAATGTGTGATACAATAGCACACAATGGTAGTCTAAATGTAGAAAATATAATTACAGTAAATAGATATGAATAAAGTATATAATTTATCTATAAATAAAGAATATTCAAAACTGTGTTAAGTTAAACTACAATTTTCTCATCCTACTGTGCAAAACTAAACTAAGAATGTCAGTTTTATAAGAATTGTATCAATTTACTTTTTTAATGTGATAAAATAAAATGTCTGTTGGTAAAAAAAAAAATTACTGTAGACTCAGCTGACTTAAGTAGGTCTAATTGTAATTATAAATACAGAACTATACACATTCTGTATGAATGAAGAATTAAGATCTGTAGCGTCTTTTCTATCGAGTAACTATTTAGTTCTATTTTTGTACAATAATAAAATATTTCATTTCTGCTAATATTACATTTACATTTTCATTATTAGCATAATATTTACATTCCTACTATTATTCACAAATGTCTAATATTCTGCATCCTACATGTATACAATGAGCATACATGTAGGATGTACATGTACTTTGTTGGGACTATTATGATCAGTTGATTTTTCATTGCTCTCTAGTCAAACTCAATCTTACACCTGCATTGTCTCTTTTACAGAGATGATCTACCAGCTACAACTAACCCTGCCGTTTTACCAAAGAAAAAAATTAAGATGCAGAGAGCGTAAAATAAGCTACCACTAGGAGCCAGTGACCGCTGCATTAGCATGTTCAATTACATTGTAGAACAAAGTCAAACAGGATAAAGAGCATGAGAAAATCTAGAAGAGGACAAGAAGGTTGGGGCTTATCTGCAGGATGTTCAGTGGAAGACTGAAATATAAGGAGTATAAGAAGTCAGCAAGAGACGATGGAACTCAAAACGCAAAAATTAAAAGCAGCAAATGGTTCATACCTCTCAGGAGGGAGGTGGACAAAAGAACAGCACAAAATGAGAAAAGACAAGGAAATAGTAAAGGAACATGGGACCAGAGACAATTATGGGGGGGGGGGGGGGGGATTAAGGGGATACAAAATTAACACCAGAATAAGGAGGGCAGCAGTTTTGAAAAGGAAATTGTGGCAAAGTCAGCCAACCTAAGCTATTGCATAGCCATGTATGAAAGCAAACAGTACAAGACCATGTGATCAGACAGCAGGGACAGGAAGGAAAACTCTTGGAGAATGACAAAAAAGTGTGTGAAGAACTCGACAAGAGGTTCTATGTCTATAAACCAGAACCAGATTAATGTCCAGATTTTTGTTTTTTGTGATATTCCTGCACAGGCCCTAAGCACCCCCCCTGACTGGCCACTAAATGCTACTCATTTCTTTCTTATTTAGGCACCTACAGCAAGCGCCCCAAGTGGTTCCCAAGGCATGTGCCATACTTGGCATATCCTAGATACGTCACTGGTGACAGCACAAGTGATTTGAATAGTATGAGCATTGTGAAAAGCAGTGGTACAGGGGGACTGTGCCCTGAGATACACATCTTTTCACTGTGCTTGGACTTTACTTTGTTTGACTGTTAGTCTCTGCATTATTTGGCAGTTCTTAGGAAGATGACAACACATGGCCATAAACATTAAGCGAAAATGGACACCTTGAAAAATTTAATGTAACAAAAGCAGTAGGACCAGACCAGATATCACCATGGTTATTGAAGGAAGCTGCAACTGAAATGTTTAACATTACGCTAAAGACAGGAGAGCTACCGAAAATCTGGAAAAAGCAACATGTAATAGTTTTAATTTTCAAGAATGGGGACAGCCATGAAGCACTAAACTAAACCAGTCATTGATATGCATTAAATGGGAAAATACTGGAAAAATCTGAATTACTGTAGAACATTAAGGTAGAATAAATTACATAACAGGCACAACACTACCCTCAGAGGGGAGAAAATCATGGTTAAATCATTCAGTTTTATGACAGCTCATCAAAACAAGAGTAGGATAAGTATACTACATCTTCTTTAACTGCCAGAAAGATTTTGACAGTCCCCTCATAAAAGACACAAGATGGAGAGACAAGCAGGGATAACAGGAAAGACACTGGATTGGGTACAGGAGTACCTGACAGGAAACATGATGTCATAATCAGAGGATATATCAGGCTGGAGAGGAGTGCAAAGGGCTGTTCCACAGAGCTGTCCTTGGAGCATTGCTCTCTAATTTATGTAAATGATCTCCCAGAGGTAGTGTAACAACAATGTGTTGTTAAGTTGAGGGGAGGGGCTACTTTAGTAAGGCCCTAGTCCCATTAAAATTGTCATGTATTTAATACATTGTTAAGAGTATAGTGCAGGTAAGCCAACTGGTCATTGGAACAAAGTAAGGAGGGGAGGCGATTCAGTGTCCCTGACAGGCATTATCAAGCATTAAAGTCTGAACATCACATCCTACATACAGCCTACTGCCACACTGGCTAATACCAGTAACTAATGCACAAAGAAATCACATTAATGTGATGTATCAGTTTAAGGCATGTGTTTGGGAGTATCTAGGGCACAGGTTCAAATCCTCCTCATGACTTATTTTCTCACCAATAACTAGTTCCACAAGTGTCAACATAAACTTTAAGGTGTCCAAGTGGTTTCAGGGTACAAGTGGCTACACCATTGTAAAACTAAGTACAGTATAAGGGAAATAGTTAATGCACAGTTATAAGCAGTAACATTGTTTATAACTGTTTTACAACTCCTAGTTATAAACCCACTGACCTAAGTGTTATAAACCCATAAGTTATGGACCCACTGACTCTTGGACCCAGTGGGTCCAAGAGTCATTACACAGAGTTAAAGACAGCAGGGTCAATTGTCAACCAACTACATTATAAGAATGAGCTCATCGATGTCTGCGGATGATACAAAGTTAACGAGTAAGAGCTGAAGAGTATGCTTTTAAGATGATCTTTACAAACTTCAGGAGTGGACCAATAAATGCCTCCTCGAATTCAATCCCAATAAGTGTAAAGTAATGAAAATGGGTAAGGGAGATAGGAGACCTATATTTATACCTCAAGAAGAAGGCTATCAAGAAACGATAAGAGAGACCAAAGAGTATACAAAATCCCAAAACTAACACCAAAATCCCGTACACATTGCCTATGCAAGACCATTACTCGAGTATGCAGCACCAGTATAGAACCCACACCTTGTGAAGCACAGAAAAAACCTCTAGAACGTTCAAAGGTTTGTGACTGGATTTATATTGAGAGCACTCTGCTATGAGGACAGGCTGAGGGAACTTGCCCTCACAACCATAGAGTATAAGTAACAGGAGGGAGATATTATCACTACATACAAGATCCTGAGAGGAATAGACAAAGTAGACAAAGGAAGTATATTTAAATCAAAAGAAGATAGGACAAGGGGGGGGGGGGGCTTTATTGGAAGCTGGATACACAATAGTCTTAAAAAGAGATGCAAGGAAGTTCTCATTCCCTATATAAGTGGTCAGCAAGTGAAATGCATTGAAGGAAAAAGTACAAGCCAATTCATCCACAAATTTAAGAAAAATATGATGAAAACCTTAACGTCGAGACAATTAGCATATCAGGTTCGAATGGCTAGAAAGAGAGGCATAAAGAGATACCTATGTGACTGTGGAATGAAATGTAAGACAGGTAAGCCCTTTATTAGATAAAATTAATTACTTTAGGCCTATATTTAAAGAAATACTAAATGTCAACAACCGTACATTTAAAAATAAACATATCTACCGCTACTACTGTATTATATATTTAAAACCTGGTGGCAAATACATTATGGTACTGTACAGAAAAGTACCCACATTAGTATTAAGGGAAAATTTTAAGGGAGAAGGGAACAGACAAAAACTTGGGGTGGACGTGTCCTTTCTCCAAAATGTACTAATACAGTACTGCTGGTTACAAAGGAAAAACTGAATGATGCTTACTGTATCAGGGTTCACACTAAGTCGCTGGTAGAGTTCTTCAATGGGGACCTTGTGCTCATCAAGTTCCAACTCCTGCTTCAGATTATCCATATCCTTCTCCCCCTTCTTTGGCTTTGGCTTAGGCATTTTCTTTTTTGACTGCAAAAGATAATGACTTATCAGGTACAAAGAATTAACAGGTTACATTAGTTGCATTGTAGTGCAAAGTACCATACTGTAATGAACAAAAAAACAGAAATGCCTGACACTACCTTTATACATCAAACTAATTCTGAGCTATTTAATTAATTTAACCTTTACACAGTGTGCACTTTAAAGTTATTTCCAATTCATTTTTATTGTATAATTCCTCTATATCCACCTCAGCAGTAACACTTCCCACACTTGTGGGCCATCCTCAAAGAAAAAGATGGCTTTATCAATACATTAACAGACCTCTAAACACACTGTTTCATAAAATTCAATGAATTCCTTATTCCACTTATTATTAAATTAATAATCTCAGTATTAAACTAGTTTAAATATTCTAAATACTAGATTCTAAAACATCCTTGGCTAGGTTCTAGATTTTTTTATTATTAGAGTGGCAAGTGGTGCTGTATGTTACATTTAATGGTGCTTAAACTATCGATGTCAAATTAATATTTTACTTATCTTAAATATGGTGACAAAATATCTAAAACAATAAAATATAGGAAGACAGGATTTCTGAAAGATTGTAGGTAACAGATTTACATATTCCATAAATGTATAATGAAGAATCTAAAGTCATTACAAAGTCTTGTCATAAATAGTACACAGTACTGCAGTAGTAAAGAGTAGAGAATCATTGTAAACATTCAGCTTTTAACACATTCACAGCCATTCAAAAGTCCTACCAAGATATTTTTAACATGCACAAACCCATCACCTTTAACAAAAAAGCCAAATACCCAGTGAATCATACATGACAGTATAAATTTGTATATTGTATTTTAGAAGGTTGATTTGGTTCACCAGTTTTTTTTTTTGTAATGTATATACTGTACATTTTTATTTTTATAAAATAAAGCTCCGATACTTTTGATCCGACAAACACTTCAAATCCAGTGACGAAAGCATAAAACACTGCCAACGGCCTTCAAATTTGCAGTTTAGCTAATGGGAAAATGCGAAGCTTTTTAACACTTGGTATTTTCATTGCATAGTGCAGTTGAAGAGTAAATTGTGACACTTGCACACTTGCTCTTAGGTTTGGCACTCTGCAACACACACAGCTCACATACTGTACCAGATATAGTGGGCCACAAATAAAACAAATTACAAAAAACAAAAGCAATAAATTTAAAGAAAAAAATAAGAGGAACATCAAAACCTGAAATTATGAAGAAATTACAACCAGCTTGTAAGAGTCGATAGATGTGGCAGACGCCCAACAAAGGATCGTGGGTAGATACCTGCTTGATAGGGTTCTGGGAATTGTTCTATTCCCCAAAGCCTAACTCGAGTAAATATCCTTCACTACTTCCATATACTGTACTACTGTACAAGTATTATTACAAGAGGAGAGGAAGATTGTGCTTATCCACTTAACAGTTCAGGTATAGTTTTATCCAATTTATTTCAGAGTCATTTATGCACGACAACAGTAGGATTACTGTGCAGTTCTTCGATTATTGCCCTTTCATTGAAGATAAAAATTAACTATTATAAGTACTGTACAGTAGTAGCAAATCACAGCTTTGTACTACAGAATGCCCATATTATATGAACCTTTTTGGAAAATTTCTGTAATCTTAAAAGTAAATCTGTCTTTATATTTTGTCTAGTAGCACTATAAATATTACATGTACAGTAGGTCTGTGAACACATGGGAGAAAAAAGGTGAACATATTAGGCTCTTGTGAGGGAGAACAAAATAACCTTAAGTATTTGAATAAACCACCACCAGTAATACGGCATTGTGTAACGTATTAGCATTCACTTTCCTATTTACCTTCAGAATTTACCGAATCCCGTTATTGTAACTATAAACATTGCACAGACCTTTTACTGTTGCTGACTACAATTTTTCAATACATGTTTCTATATAGTACACGTATGAAAATGTACCCTAGGCTAATAAGTACTTCCAATCGAATAGAACTACAGTACTTGCATGGCCTAACATGCAACAGTATATCTACAGTACTGTTATGATGGCAGTCAGTGCACAATTACTTGACATAGTATTGTTTAAAGTGTAATTTACAATGTATCTCTCATTGGGAATTGGCAGACTTTACACTGAACTGTTGCTAAACTGTATTACATCTTTTTTATGAAAAATACCTTTCTAATTTTCTGTACAAGCCATTTTATTTTGTTTAACCATGGTTATGCAGTATTGAATACCAGATATTAGGTTAAAATAATAGCATCAAGCCATAACTACAGTATATCCAAGCATGATTTTTCAAATGTGTAACCCTATAATGATCAGAAAATATGACTTTTTACTCATGAAATGCTAATTTGTTGTTTTCAAGAAATTTGTTTTACTATCATGAAAGCACTACTGTACTTGTATAAATGTTACTATGAAATTTAGCTTTCTATCATTCAAGGGTGTTGACTTTAAGACTATAAAGCATTATAAACTCGGTACAGTCTCGTTTACATAAAAATGAACAGTTAAAAGCACTGTGCTTTGTGAATTACCTCTCATAAGTGAATGACGAACCTATTTTTCATTATGCTGTACTACATTTGTTGTTTAATTCAATTATAAAATGGGTCAAAATTTAAGAAGAAAAAAATAATAAAGCCATAAAAAAGGGAAAGTGACTGAATACAATGAACATGCAAGATTTGTCACTAACAGGTATTACTACACTTAAGATTAGTGTAATATATAACTAGCACTGCTGTACTCTACACTGTGGCAAAGGTAGAGCTTCACCCTCACTCATGGGGTCCGTGGTTCAAGTCTCCTAGAGCCCAGATGAATGGACTGTATTTCCACGGAAGTGTGGATGACAATTTATATCAACTGACGATCTTTTAACACTAAACTCATTGCCTTTTGTTTAGTTTCAAAATTAATAAAAATACAGTACCACAAATTCCTTCAAATGCACATGAAGCACTTTAATCTTTATTTGCAGCAGCACTGGCCTCAAGGCTTTCAATCTTAACAAATATGTATTAAATTTAGTTTCATAAATCTTCCTTAAAGTAGATTTAAAAGTTAAAAAAAGGTAGAGCACAACACACTATTCCCAAACTGTAGATGCTAATACAGTTCAGAAACTACGGAAAGAAAGGTAGCCTACAAAGATCAAGAAAATAAGAATGTGTTCACTTTAGTGCTCATTTAAACAATATAAAACTGCAGTCAAAAAACTCTCACTAATGGAAATAATTGGCCTATGAAACTTAGCATTAAAAGTCTATGTTGAAAAATTATGCAACTTTAAAACATTAAAAATTGTGTGACTACACACTCTTCATTTAGTATGAAAGCAATGATCTTCCAGCATTCGAGAAAATACTGTACAGTACACACAGTTCAGTATAACTGTCATTCATCATATTTCTATGAAATGTACTCACTGTATAATCAGGTACTGTATACCCAATAATAAAGTTGGCCTTTAATTTTTAACACAGTACACACTGTACTAAATCAAAAGGAGTCTTATACGTCACTAAAAAAAAAATCCACATTAGAAACTAAAGTTCTACTTAAATACTACTACTGTATTTGATACAGTATTTTGATTTGCTATTGAAGAGAATTATAGCAATGTAACTATAATGTCTATCTTTTCATTTGAGGTTTTCTTTTCTACAAATTTATGAGTGAACATCAAACTTTAGACCTTGCTAAAATATAGCCTAAGAGTACAAAGACAATTTCTCCCAAATTTTTTATTTGAAAGAAATGGTTTACAAAATTAGGAACTAATTCAATACAGTATACTGAAGGATAGGACAGGAAAAAAAAAAGCAGGACCCTTTTACAAACTTCATAGTTTATAGATAGTAGACATGAAAAGGTATGTGGCAAATGTACTGTATGAAGAGATTAGGACACCATATCAAGCCTTTCAAGTGGTACTGATAAGAATCTTGGAGCGAGTCCAGCTTATAATATCCCATTCTTTAATTTCTACAACTTTCTTATCTAAGTAACAATAAACACTGCATTCTTTATAGTGCTATAATAAAACGGGAAAATGGATTAGTCAAGAATGACAAATTACTCAAAGTACTGTAGATCAACAAAGCCAGACAATACAGTAGCTACATGTTTAACTTACACTGCACTTCAAACAAGTGACATGTATGTTAGTGATAAATATGACATGCAAAACAATTTATAACATGCAAGCAGACAATCATAACTAGGCTGCGTTGCAGCAGTGTTAACAAGTAACATGTTGACAGAAATTCTTTAAAAAGTAATAGAAGGGCGTCATATGGTAGTAATTTCTCTGTCCTGTCTCAAGAAATGCTACCTTGGGGTCCCCTTTCACAGTTCGGTTATCATCAGGGATGGTTCGATCGGTGGCGTGCCGGTACGAATCAGTTCTGCCCGTCTGAAAGAGAAATTTGCAACAAACCACATACAGTTACTTTATTACTTCAAACAAACTCAACACTTAAAACCACACTTTTTTTTTTGGAAAACAAATATTTCCCCGAGTGGGAAAAATTAGTTAACCTAGCTTTTTCAGAAGTTTGTACCAGTATGAGTGGTAAGTGGAATCGTACACGTGCAAACACTTTTTGCAAGCAAATTTCAAGTGTTACTGAGTAACAGGTTATAAAATATTTTGTAAAAAGTAACCATATATACAGTACTTTACTTCAGAAAAGCTAGTTCAAAAAAAGTATTTTAATAACTTTTTTCATATAAACAAAATTAGCAAAGAAAATGTGGTTTTAGGCCTAAGTGTGCAAATCATGAGCCAACATTGGTTTGTTAACTCTGCTGGGAAACAAACTACTTACCAAAAATATTTTACAAAAATAAAAAAATATAAACTAAGCAATCAAAATCATAACTGGTTAACTCAAATACTGCGGGAGTAGTGGTTTTCTTAAAAGGTTCTTAGTTGAAATCTATCATGTTTGGGGGTCATGCACTCAAGTCTTCACTTCATTATACAAGATGCACATTCACAGCAAATTAGCAGCAAGCAAATATTTCATAATCATTCATCTTGCAGTTTTATTAGTACTGGTGCAGGCACTTTTATAAGAGATGCTTTTTTTTACCTATAGGGGTAATAAATCAATGGAATAGTCTACTACTGTAGTTTGAAATGCCAAAACATTTCTCAACTTCAGTTTAAGAATTCAACTAGAAAAAGTCTTCAGAGAGACTTTCTGACATGCTGCCAGCTTCCTGTCTCCCAAAGAGGCGACAAAGAGATGGTGGGCCTTGGGTAAATTCATAAAAAAAAAATATTTTTTTCAACACCGATGCCCGAAGACCAGTGATTTTACTTTTATCGCCATGGGTGTGTGCTTTGGCTACCATTTTTTTGTTGGACAAGTTCCAGCTCTTGGGTCCCGACTTTAATAGTGATAGGTCTATGACAATTGCATTAAACCTAAGTATATCTGATTAAATATATTTCGTGTTTAATTTGATATCCAACCATAAATAGACTATGAACAGCACAGTAATTCATTATATAATAACCTCTAGTTGGTTGTAATTGGATTTAGACCAATGGGAAAACACTAGTGATGGGATCAGGACACTTCTGGTTTTTCGTGCTCTTAAATATTTCAGTTGCCCCAAGGCTATGTGCAACTTTACTGTTAAGCATTAGTCTCTTCACAGCCTTTAGGAACCTAATTGCAGTACAGTATTCTGAAAGCTTTCAGAGCATAAAACATGCAAGTAAAGCCAATACAGTACTGTAGTTTTGTCAAATACCCAAAATATGATCATGACTTGGTAATGAAGAGAAGCCATGGTCACAACACAATAGCCAATTTGAACTACTAACCTGTCAGTATTTGGCCACTCGCCTAAATCCTATTGTAATGTACCTCTATTACAACCGAGTAGAGACAAGGTTAAAAGTTGTGTACATAGGGAACCTGTTTGTTGTGTGTGGAACCCAACTAAACCATAAGTAGAAGCATACAATTTAATCATCCTTCAAGTCTAATGTGGCTGATGATAAAGTTTATACAATCGTGACACCACAATTAACGAATTGGTTGTCACCAATTGTTTGGTGACGCTACACCCAAGTGTCACAGCGCTGCACTTATTGCAACATTTTCCAGATGATAATTCTATTTAAAATTAACTAATCTTAAAAGTTTGAAATTCCGGTACATACTATCGATCCCTTTGTGGAAGGACTCCCCCCCCCCCCCGCTCCTCAACCAAATGGGCTGGACCGTAGAGCGGTCTCGCATTATGCAGGTCAGTGTTCAATCCCAGACCGTCCAAGTGGCTGAGCACCATTCCCCTCCCTCCGTCCCATCCC